>NW_015546120.1:46152-64788 GCF_001515605.1 Sinocyclocheilus anshuiensis | reverse complement strand
ATGTCTTCTATTGTGTGCTAAATACTGATTAATGTTACATAAAAATACTATACATATTTATATATTTTGCTATTGTATTATGGAGTGACACTTTCATAAACTTTTCTATACCCCTCTGATTATATAATGGTAAATATTACAATAACATAGCACAACAACAGTGATCAGCAATAATGATAAGCCTAATACTCACAATAAAAATAATAAGGTCATATAGATCATAACACAGTCTCGGAGGTAAGAAGTGGATTATCCTTCACCTGAAATGCGAGGCAAATGTTGGATCACAATAATTAGGAACCACAGTTTGCACAAATCCCTTCACTCTATTGGGATGTTCTCTTTTATTCTGGAGGGCAAGGGCAGTGACTGTACCATCGAGCGTATTTTGCAGTATTAAACACGTATTTATACCGATTCCATCAGGCTCTGAAAATTCTATAAAAAGAACACAAAGAATGGCCTTCTCAGCTGCCATAGTTGCAACTCTTGCGTCATCAGAACAGGGTGTTCAACGCACCATCGTTTCCGTTTAAAAAACTTTTTGCACCATTTTGTCGGGGCTGAACATAGCCTTTGTGTCTTGTGTTGCGATGAAACAGTTGAAGCTTGAGCACGCGCCAAAACAGGGAAACGTTTTGCTTTTACAGCTCGATGATAAAAACTAAAGTGCACTTAATGTGTACGGGACCGAGCCATCCACTGTAGTTTTAAAGCACGTGTGTGCACCTGTGTGTCTAATAATATAACCTCCTTTTCTATGTCCAGCCAGAGTTGTCAAGTCCGCTTATATAGGCTACTCGATTTTGGACTTTTTTTCTTTAACAAGTCGCTTAGATTTGGGCAGCAAAACCTGGCTACACTGATCCAATAAGATTTTTTTTTCTCACTCTTCAAAGCTTTCACTCCTCTGTCTAGCATTATATCGCTTGCCCACCTGTTTGCAGAAATCACGTGAGTTTAGGCAGTTCCCTTTAAAACGGTCTCTCCCGTTGCGTCAAGGATGCTTATGGGGAAACTCCTGTTTACTTTGATACTGAATCCTGATTTGTTCACGTTCGTGTAGCTGCACAAACAAATGGCGCTTCAGCCAGGGGTGGATTTTGTGATTTGGGGGCCCCAGGCAAAATATATGAATAGGGCCCTATACATGTGTAGACATTTACCTAGATCAACTGTGAGGTTAGTTTTTTGTGATGCTTGCTGCTGCTAAATAGCAATTGATTTACAGTTGAGATACAGGTTTTCACAAAAACAAAATAAATAATTAAATTATAAACCTCACAATTGAGCCTTTAAGCCTTTTTTTTTAAGAAAAGGGATAAGTCAGAAGTAGAAATTATTATATTAATTTAAAATGGGGTTATGTGCTGGATTTTCGCATTGTTCTGAACCAAAACATCAGACGGGATTATTGAAAATGCACATTCATTCTCTGCCAGCAGGAGGCGCTTTTGGAATGTCAGAAATATTGCAGTTTCCCCCATAACGGCTGTAAACAATGCAGCATTGCTTTTATCAGATAAAATGAAAATGCAGTCAAAACTTTTCTGAATACAGTCGGTTCCCTTCGGAAATTCATTAATATGAAAATTTGAAATAGTGAGAATGAGAAAAGTGTAAAAAAGCATAGTCTATGTCGTCGAGGAAAGTCCACTGATGAGTTCCCAGCGTAAGCTTGTGTGCCTGTGTGCATTTTAGGGGGCCCTTGGCTTTTGGGGGCCTAAGGCGGTCGCCTGCCTTTGCCTAATGGGCAAGTCCGCCCCTGGCTTCAGCTCACCAAGAGGGGTGGAGCCGACTGCCATATATGTTGGATCTAATCACCGCTCCTCAGAATTCTCTCCTTCAGCATGAAGATCACCTCCGCACCGGACTCTGAAGCAAGAAGCAAGAGACTCGAAGCCTGCTACTCGCCGTGGAAGAGCCCCGGCAGCGGGAAGACACTCCTCTTCAGCCTTTTTACGGAAGTTCTCAATGAACTTACCAAGGCGTGGCACGCCCCCTACTCGCGTCCACTTTTCTAATTTGGCCATCCTCACCTCCGTTGACGGTGCTGAAAAAAGGGATATGGCAAGCCCCCCCCCCCTCTGGAGGAGGCGGTCGCTGGACATCTATGCCCGTTATTGGCTGTGCACCCATCCAGGCCCAGCAAGACCATTTTGGCTCTAGTGGGTAGGGCTCTTTCAGCGGCAGGCCAGGCTGGCTCATCTTTTCACACATTGGTGGTACTACAAGTGTTTCAAGCCAAACTCCGCCGTGGATTTGACGAGTCTGGCCCTAATATTGATGGTGTTAAGAACATGGTTCTGCGCGTTGCTAAGGCTATCGCGCAGGCAATCGGTGGGGCCATGGCCAGCTCGGTGGTGCTTGAGCGCCACCTTTGGCTGGATTTGAAGGAGGTCGACTACATCCCCAAATGGTTCAAATGATATGGTCTGTCTTCGGGAGGACAGAGGTGGACCACAAATGGTCCAGCGCTTGCATGTATGCCTTCTCCCTGATTGCCCTGCTTCCTGAGGTCATCAGACAGGTCAGGGAGTTCAAGTGCTTGGTCCTCCTGGTGCCCCCACTCTGGAGGAATCAGACGTGGATCCCCAAGTTGATTCAGCTTCTATCAGCAGTCCCTTGGCCAATCAGAAGAAACAACCTTGTCATTAAGTTCCTGAGGGGAGCTCAGAGATTGAATCTGCCTCATACTCATACTGTGCCAACGTGGAAATTCTCCATAGTCCTTAGGGCCTATGGGCCCTTTGGGGCCCTTCCTTTGAGCTGCTCCAGTCAGCCGAATTATGGCCCCTGTCACTTAAGACCGTCCTCCTTTTGGCTTTAGTATCAGTCAAGCAAGTGGGCGACCTACAAGCACTGTCAGTCAGTGCTTCATGCCTTGAGTTTGGTCCCAACGACTGTAGAGTCATCCTCAAACCAAGACAAGGCTATGTGCCTAAAGTGCTCTCTACTCCGTTCAGAGCACAAGATATCACCCTTCTAGCTCTTCCTAATTTAGAGGCTGATCAGTTTGGGCTCTGAGAGTATATGTTGATCGCTCTGGCCCATTTTGGCACTCAGAGCATCTCTTTGTATGCTTCAGAGGCCGCTCTAAAGGGCTGCCAGTCACGAAGTAGAGACTATCTCGCTGGATAGTTGAAGCTATAGCCATGTCTTATGCCTCAGTGGGCTTACAGTGTCCTATTGAGGTGAGGGCCCACTCCACCAGAGGAATGGCCTCCTCCTGGGCTTGGTCCAGCATGGAGTTCAATTGGTGTCATCTGTGAGGCAGCCTGCTGGTCTCCGCCATCTACCTCTGCCAGGTTTTATAACTTGGACATCCCATGGATTTTGTCTGCTTAGTATACCTAATCCCTTGTATTAGTGGATAAGGTCTTGTTATGTAGACCCCAGCCTGGTGGGGTTTTAGGAGCCCTCATTACGGGTGATCCGGGGCTGGGCTCTCAGTGCAGCTTCGTTCTGCATTTGTTTATAGCATGGCACTATTGGATGCATTCCCCAAAAGCATGTCAATGCAATGGGAGAGACCATTCAAATGGGAATGCTCTGGTTACTAAACGTAACCTCTGTTCCCTGAGATAAGGGAATGAGTGTTGCGTAAGCTGTCATGCTATAAGGCTGCATGTGAGTTGATGACTGTCGCTATCAGTCAAAAAGATTCTGACGAATGGCGCTTAGAACCAACTTATATAGTAGTCGGCTCCACCCCTTTTGGCGGGCTGAAGTGCCATTTGTTTGTGAAGCTACACGAACGTGAACAAATCAGGCTTCAGTGTCAACATAAACAGGAGTTTCCCCATAAGCATCCTTTATGCTACGCTCCTTCCCTTATCTCAGGGAACCGAGGTTAAGTTTCACTGACTTCAGGGACAGGGTTTTTTGCTAAACTGGTTTGGGGGAAACTATGCACCATGAACTGCCCTTTCAAGAACAGTTTTCTTCAGTGTGTTGATGATGTATTTCCTGCTGAAAATATACGTTTTGAATAATAATAAGGATAAGAAAAACAGCAATAGAAATAATTGTTAAAGAAAACATTTAACAACCAGCACCTTAGCTCAAAGATGTATGGTTTGTTTTGCAGTGCACCAAAAATTTTACTTATATTTGGACAACACTGAAAGTATTTTATTTAGTTGCTAATGTGGATCAAAGTCATAATTAACCAGGAAGACTGTTCTTTGAAAATTCTTTGTAATCAATCTTATCTGTAAGATCATTCTCAAATATCACACCCAAACTATAACGAGTTCAAAGGTTGTTTTTGTCAAATATTTAAACGTTTCCTTAACGGGAGTAAGAATAAGTTCACTCAAGGATAAAAAAAATATATATATATATTTCATGTTGGTTGAGCACCTTCTAATGCCACTTTTCTGAAAATTCATAAAGTCTACAGATAAAAAGTGTACACCTTTAGGCTAATTGTAATCACTGTTGGTTTTCTGACTGGAAATTGCTCTGGTTTTCTGGATTATTCCCAATCCTGTTCCAGGAGTGTTTTCTTCGAGGAGGTAGAAGAGACGGTTCATGCTTTGTTTTGAGCAGTGAATAATGTGTGGCATTTGAACACATTCAGTATATTTTTGAAATTAATAATTTGAAAATTACTACTGTATATTGACTGAAAAAGAAAATATTAAATGCAATTAGAATATATATATATGTATATTGCTTTGGTAGTGAGGAGCGTATGATTTTGTTTTGTTTTTTGGACATAAAAAGTTAGCGTTCTAGAGAAATTTGTTTCATGGACATTATTGTATTAGAAGCCACAGGAAGTGGAGTATATTTATAATCAAAATGCTTTCATGTATACGAATAATATTATTTAGCCTGTTGTTGAGCGACAGACCCTAAAATTTCCACTAACTACCACCAACTACATCCCCAGAGGAATTCATATGTTAATATAGTTTAACATCCAAAGTAACTATATTCATTATTACATGGAATAAAATCAGTTTATTTATGCAAGGCAAAGGGCGTTTGCATCATGAAAAACAACCGATGCTAACTGACATCTCATACTTGTATAATGTTGTGTAAAATAGAATGATTTACAGCATTAAAAATGTTATTTATTAAAATAAAATGTATAAAACCCTTTTTTTCAGTCAAGAAATGCTCCAATTCAGTGGCAATGAGAACTACTCTGTCCTGAGGAATGTTACGGCCTAAGCCTTGATTATCTTCTTTCATGTGACGTCATGTCTCTCCTAATCTTTCTCCTTGAGTCTGATTATTTAGGTCCGCCTTGGTGCACCTGCGTCTCATGGAATGAGTGATTGATTCCCTATATAAAGGACGCTGAAGTGGAGCATGAGAGGCACAGGAGATCCACCAGCAAACAAGTTTTATTACCTTTTCTCTTAATCCTTATAGTTTTGGTTTGTTTTTCTTTCGTTGACTTTATGCTTTGGAGCTGCCCCGTGTTTTGGGGAAGATTATCGTTTTTGCTAGTTATTCTATGTTCATTTGTGTTCCTTGTCATCTTGTTTGGATACGTGTTTCCATTTATGTTATTCTTTGTTATGTTAAATAAATATTTTCGTTTGGCATTTGGATTCACGTGTCCTCTTTATGCTGCATTCCCCTTTTTTTCTGCTGGAACTTAGCAGGGGTTTGTAACATAAATTGGGGGCTCGTCTGAGATGACCGTTTAATTTTGCTTTGTTGAGCAGATAATAGTGATACAGCGATCTCCGGGTAGGTAGAGTAAGCCAGGGGGGCCGTGTCTAGCGCCGGTTCTTGCAACGGTTTACTGATTTGTTGTTTTGTTTATTATTTTAGTTTGTTGTTTTTGGAGGAATTCCGGGGGGGAGGCTTGCCTCTCAATTGGTACCCTCTGAAGACTAGAGAGGAGATAGTTAGATCTTGGTTAGGTAGGTGTAGGTCCGGAGCCGTTTGTATTGTATTATATTATGTTTTGTTTACTAATTTATAATGGCGACTTTTGATTTAAATGAATTTAAGTCAACCTAATGCTGCAGTGTTAGAAACATGTAGAAAGGACAATCTGTTCCTTATTTCTCAACATTTTGAAATTCCTGTTTCTAAAACATTGCTTAAGAAGGATTTAAAAGCTTGTTTGTTGGCTGGTTTAATTAGTAAAAATGTGTTACCTTCAGTGCATGATGTTGCTGAATCAGCAGGATTGGTGGCAGCTGTGGTGGATGAAGGGGAACTCTCTCCACGGTTTTCTACTGTTGGCGATTCAGTTACTCCGGTTAACACAGGTGCACACCCTCTCGGTGTTGGTGGGGAGGTAGGACCATCTTTTTCGATACCTAAGTTCGAACCTTTTTCATTTTCTGCTGAAGATGCTTCACCAACATCTCAGGTCGATTTTCGTTTGAAAATACGGTTGGCTCGTTTACAGCTGGAGACGCAAGATAAAGCTCAGGCGCGAAAAGATGAGTTGCAGCAGCAGCTTGAAATGTGTTGGGTTGACGCAGATACGAAAGTTAAAATGCGGCAGTTAGAGTTGCAGGCTAGGCAAGATGACCCAAGAGGATCTAAAAATTCTGCGTTGGAAGGTAGGCCTAGTTCTGAGTCTGAGGCAGTTGCGATTTTGTCAAATCCTCCAACAGTGCCGAATGACTGTGGATCTACAGCTAGCTCTGTATCTGTGTTAACGGATTCTCTGAATGTTTCTTCCATGTCTTCATTTAATGTCGCGAGGAACATTTGTAATTGTTCCACCGTTTCGCGAGAAAGCAGTTGAGGCTTATTTTCAGGCATTTGAGCGTATAGCTTCTGCTTTAAAGTGGCCAATTGAGGTCTGGTCATTAATGCTACAATGTAAATTGACAGGGAAAGCGCAAGAGGTTTGTGCATCTCTCCCTTTGGAAGAAAGTGTTCAGTACGAGACCGTGAAGAATGCGATTCTCTGTGCTTATGAGTTAGTGCCTGAACATTATAGACAGCGATTTCGTACAACGAAAAAATCTGCGTCCCAGACATATGTGGAGTTTGCCCGTGAGAAGGGTATACTTTTTGACCGATGGATAAAAGCGTGTAAAGTCAATGACTATAATTCTTTGCGTGAACTTCTGCTCATTGAAGAATTTAAGAGTTGTGTTTCAGAGCATACTGCTTTGTATTTAAATGAACGAAAGGTTAGTACTATGCAACAAGCAGCCGTCTTGGCAGACGAGTATGCATTAATGCATAAACCTGTGGTTTTTAAAGCGTGCGTGTGAGTCTGAATACAATTCACAGAAGGAAACTGAAGTTGATTCTTCTGATCTTAGGATCAGGCCTAGTCCATCTAGCCCAAAGTTTCGTAGGGAGTGTGGCTATTGTCATAAAGTGGGACATATGATTTCTGAGTGTCGAATTTTAAAACGAAAACAGGAGCGACAAAATGCTCCGCTGACTCAGCTTCGTGGTTCAGTTTTGGTGAAAGTTGTGTCTCCGCAGCCCGTAACTTCTGCAGTTCCTGACGAGTGTTTCCGACCTTTTGTGTTTGATGGCTTTGTGTCACTGACTGGTCGTGTTGAGGATCAGAAGGCTGTGAAGATTTTGCGTGATACAGGGGGATCTCAGTCCTTTATATTGTCCGATACTCTGTCTTTTTGCGGGGAATCTGCGTGCGATACTAGCACTATTATACAGGGTATCGAGATGGGTTTTATACCTGTACCTCTTCATCGCGTTTGGGTGTCGACGGATTTAGTTTCTGGCTGTTTTAATGTAGCGATTCGTTCTTCCCTACCTGTGCAAGGTATTCATTTTATTATGGGAAATGATCTCGCCGGAGGTAAAGTAATGCCAGTTATGCATGTTACTAATATTCCACTTGTTGATCAACAACCTGATGCACTTGCACAAAACTTTCCAAATGTGTTTGCTGCTAGTGCAGTTACGACACGCGCTCAGGCAAAACGTATTCTTGAGGAGAATGAAATAAATTTAGGAGAATCTGTTTTTGCAGAGATGCTTGAGAAAGATGCATGTTCTGAGATATTGGATAATTCTAAGCCGATTGCAAAGTCTGTTGTTTCTCCAGGTTCTGATGTATTTCTGCCCATTTCACGTGACGTTCTTACTGAGGCTCAGAGAATTGATCCTACGTTAGCGAAATGTCGTTTAAGTGCTGACATTAAAATGTTGCCGCAGCGTAACCATCAGTTTTATTGGAATAACACTGTGCTAATGCGTAGCTGGAATGCTCGGTTACTGGGTGATGAGAACTCAGAAGATTGGAATGGTTTATCAGATTGTGGTGCCATTGAAATTTCGACAGCATATTTTGAGTTTGGCACATGATCATCCTTGGTCTGGACACCCGGGTATAAATAAAACCTATAATCGGGTGCTCCAACACTTCTTTTGGCCCGGGTTGAAAACTGATGTTTCTCGATACTGTAAAACTTGCCATACATGTCAAATGGTAGGAAAGCCCAATCAGGTGGTGCCATCTGCTCCACTTCGTCCTATTCCGGCTGTAGGAGAGCCATTTGAACGTGTTCTTGTGGATTGCGTGGGTCCACTTCCACGAACTAAATCTGGTTTCCAGTATATTTTAACAATTATGTGCGTTGCCACACAATTTCCAGAAGCGATACTGTTACGGAAAATAACTGCCAAATCTGTGACTAAAGCTTTAATCAAGTTTTTTACTACGTTTGGATTACCAAAAACTGTTCAGACTGATCAAGGCTCAAACTTTTTGTCTAAAGTCTTCCAAGATGTGTTGAAAGCTTTGAAAGTGTCACATGTCGTATCCAGTGCCTATCATCCAGAGTCACAGGGTGCTCTGGAGCGTTGGCATCAAACTCTAAAATCCGCTTTGCGGAAATATTGTTTGGAGACGGAGAACGAGTGGGATGATGGGGTTCCTTTGGTTTTATTTGCTCTTCGTGAAGCACGACAGGAATCACATGGTTTTAGTCCATCCGAACTGGTTTTTGGGCATAACGTACGGGGTCCGTTAAAGATCCTAAAAGACGAGTTACAGGTTCGTCTGAGAAAACTAATGTGCTTGATTTCTTCTCTCGTACCCGTGAGCGTTTATGAAATGCCTGTGCGGTTGCGAAAGAGGCGCTCTCCTTGTCACAAAAGAAAATGAAGCATTGCTTTGACAAGCGAGCTGTGGCACGAAATTTTATGCTGGGAGAGAAAGTGTTGGTGTTGTTTCCTTCGCCTGGTTCTGCATTGGCTGCACGTTTTGCAGGCCCTTATGTGATCAAAAATAAAGTGAGTGATACAGATTACGTAATTCATACTTTTTTTTTCTTTTTTGTTCATACAAAATATTTACAATTAACAACCATTATATTCTGAGGACACTAATGAATTGTTTTGCTCAAAGCAGACTGGAGAGGTACGGTGAAGGTCTTCTGTGAAGTGGACGCATTTAGTCCAACAATCACCATGGATTCCAGGTGAGTTCAAATTCAAATGCTTTAGGGTAAACTATTTACTTTTAAAAGTCAAATTGAAGGTGTATCTGTTATCGGTTGTGATGCTCTGTGATGAACTGATTTTTATGTCAATCCAACAGACATATATTTGTCACAACTCTGATTGTGTCACAATCAAAGAAACCAAACAATCAACAGAACAAGCGTCACTATATTGGTTTTAATATTTCTTTATAATAATATAGGTTAATAATATAAATTGTATAAACTTTGCCTCGTTCTCCCAGTACCAGTCCATGTCGTGATGATACACAGTTGGAGATATATTATACAGCGGCCATTCACACAGAAGGTGTTTTTGCAATTCACCGCATTGCTTTTCTTTGTAAACATACACTTGCATCTTTTTCAGTGTCTCGAGCATTACACTACATTAAAAAATAATAATAATTCACAGTGGGTGTAATGCCAGAAAGCTGAAGTGAAGACGGTGGGAAACGTGGCTCTAAATGCAGGGTGATTTATTAAATCCCCCTTTGAGGAGCGGATTCCAGTTTCTGACATTTGCCTTCATCTTTATTTTACAGACAGCCAAATCTTCTTCCATGCAGACTAACTCTGAATCATGAAGGTCCTCCAAAACGATACCGTCTACATACAGAGAGAAACGTGCTTGATGATAATGGGAAAGTCAGAAAATTTACTTATGTTATGAAAAACACCAGTAAACCAAACAAATTTGTTTTGCTGGTGGGGGAGACCGGGGTCGGCAAGACGACTCTCATCAACACTATGATCAACTACTTACTGGACGTGAAGTTTGAAGATGAAGAATGGCATGAAATCACAGAAGAAGCAGCCAGAGATCAATCAGACTCCCTAACCTCTGAAATCACCATGTATGAGGTCTTTCCGGTAAAGAATCCCGTATCGCTCACCATCATTGATACTCCAGGCTACTCAAGTGTACTGATGGAGCGCATTCAGTTTGAAGCATACATCTGCAACTTACAGATGCGAGTTCAAGAGATGGAGCTGAAAAAGGCTGAAAAACTTCAGATTTAGGAGGCAATGTTGCAAAACAAAGAAAACTTTACCATTAAATAAAAAAAAAAAAGAGTGTGAAAATGAAGGTGCCTATTGATTGCGCATCATGGAAGAACAGGAAGGCGACGACCTGCACCGTCTGTGAGGAAAACTGCCATGAGTTTAACTGCTGGTGGGTTTCTAATCCCAGCAAATGTGAAGTCATTAAAAAAGGCTACTGCATCAGACTTACTCACAGCAAACACGTCAAAGAAGACAAGAAATACGTCATCAGAAACTCCATAATTATACAGTTTGACAACTTGATTAAAAGAAAATGAAAAAGCTGAAGAAAAGTCCAAGATGTTTTCAGGTTTAAATAATAGACTTGACCGAGATCTGCAGAATATTGAGGACCAAAATTCAGTTCTTCTATTCAATGCTTACAGAAAATCAAACATCTGTCTCAGATCGCATTAAAAGCAGACTCTGCCTTCACTCTTCAGCATCTCGACTTCTTCATCCCCAGAGTAACGGAGGCTGGGAAAGAAGACTGGGTGCGAGAGCTGGAGGAAATGAGGAGAAACTCTGAAGCTGAAGAAGCCAATAAAGGTGCTCTGAGTTGTCTGAAAGCTGGTCTGGCAAAACTAGATCTCTTTTTTTTTTTTTTTTTTTTTTTTTTTTTTTTTTTTTTTTTTAGTGGGCAATAAAAAAAATGCAGATGAATCAACGACAATGAAGAAAACTACACTGCTCCACAAAAAATTAGGGAACACTTAAATCACACAATGGATCTCAATTAATGAAATTTATTTATATACATTCTTTCATTTGTTAAGAACAAAATTATGTGACAATAGTCAATGGAAACCAACATCATCAACACACTGAGGGCTGGATTCAAAATCACAACAAAAAAAAAAAAAAAACAATGTAAAAACTGAAGTTACAGGCTGATCCAACTTGCATTAAATTCATCACAGCAACTCATAATTTAAGTCAGTAGTGTGTATGGCCCCCACGTGCCTGTATGCACTCAGGACAACGTCTAGGCATGCTCCTAAAGAGATGATGGATGGTGTCCAGGAGGATCTCCTGCCAGACCTGGATCCGGGCATCAGTGAGCTCCTGGACAGTCTGTGGTGCTTTGGATGCTCCGATACATAATGTCCCAGAGGTTCTCAATTGTATTCAAGTCTGAGGAACGTGAGGGCCAGTCAATGGCATCAATGCCATCGTCATCTAAAAGGATTTCTCAGAGGATTTCATCCCGGTACCTAACAGCATTAAGGGAACCATTAGCTAGCATGTGGAGGTGTGTGCCACCCTCCAAGGATGTTCCTCTCCAGACCATCACTGACCCACTACCAAAACCGGTCATGCTGGATGATGTTGCACGCAGCATAACGTTCCCTGCAGCATCTCCTGTCACTCTGTCACGTGCTCAGTGTGAACCTGCTCTCATCCACGAAGAGAACGGGGTGCTAATAGCGGACATGCTAATTCTGGTGTTCTCTGGCAAATGCCAATCGAGCTGCACGGTGCTGAGCTGTGAGCACAGGTCCCACTACAGGACGTTGGGCACTCGTGCCAGGTTTTTGACAGTTTGGTCAGAAACATGCGCATTAGTAGCCTGTTGGAGGGCTCTGGCAGTGCTCCTCCTGTTCCTCTTCACACAAAAGAGCAGATACCAGTCCTGCTGCTGGGTTTATGCCCTTCTACGTCCCTGTCCAGCTCTCCTTGTGTAACGACCTGTCTCCCGGTATCTCCTCCATGCTCTTGAAACTGTGCTGGGAGACACAATAAACCTCCTTGCAAAGGCATGAATGGATGTGCCATTCTGGAGGAGCTGGACCGACTGTGCAACCTGATTGGGTTGTAGGTACTACCTCATGCTACTGCCAGTGACAAGGACTCTAACAAAATACAAAACTAAAGACAGATCAGTCAGGAAGAATAAGGAGAGAACAATTGTCTTTGGCCACCACCTGCAAAATCATTCCCTTTTTGGGGTTGTCTTGCTGTTGCCTCTCCAGTGCACCTGTTGTCACTTTCATTTGCACCAAAGCAGGTTAAACTAATTCACAATCAGTTATGCTTCCTAACTGGACAGATTGATATCTGTGAAGTATAATTGACTTGGTGTTCTACTGTGATGATTAAGTGTCCCCTTATTTATTTAATACAGTAAATGCAAGTGACTCTCTGAAGATCTAAAGATAACAACGTTCATTTAACCATAGAATGAAGTTAATTTTCATTCCTGTTTTTAGTGGGGTTTTTTTATTTTTTTTTTAACTATGGACGCTTGGTAATGTTTTAATCTCCTGTTAGTTTATGTACTGTAATTATACTGTAAATTAGTATTTTAAATTTCTGGGTACTGGATGGTAACTTGTCACAAATGAAAATGTCACAACCACAAATGGAGATTTGTTTACTTGTGTTAAACTCTTCTAAATATTACCTTCATCAATTGCTATCAATTTAAATATTTCCTGTCTTCTCTCTTTTTTTATTGTTATTCCCGTCTGCTTGTCTGTCTCTATTTCTGTCTGTATGCTGCTTGTCTTAAAGGGGTCATGAACTGCATATTTTATTATTTTATCATGTTCTCTGAGATTCACTCATAATGTTAGTGTGATTTTACACAAAAAAAAACATCATACTTTAGAAGTAATACGCTATTTTCTATGCTGTTGTTTTACCCTCTCTGCAGAAAGCTCTGTTTTTTTTATAGGCAGATTGGTCCTGCAGCTTTGCCTTACACAACATTAGGAAGATCAGGCCCTTTCTATCAGAACATGCAACACAACTCCTTGCTCAAGCTCTTGTTCTGTCCACGACCAGCTGACGCGGTCAGCTGTCAAATCGCTCCAATCACTACCATTCTCCTATTAGACACGGGACATATATACATGACATTACTGCTCGGTAAGTATGCTCAAACTGCTCGCAACCCTCCCTCCCTCCCCATTTTAAGCATAAGCATATTACTGTGCACCTTCTGGTTGTCGTCTTCTTTTGTTTCAGATCACTAAGGCTTCCAAGTCCCAGCTGCCATGGACCTCACTGCTGAGAGACACTCATCCTCATTACCAAGCTACAGTATAGACGTCCCACTGCACATATACACGATTACCACCGTTTGCCTTTAAAGACATTACTAAGTATCTTAATTATGTATTTCCAAGCTGATGGTTCCGGGGGGTTAATGTTAAAGCTCTTGTATGTTCAATTTATTCTGGAGCAAAGAACCCCATAGGAACCATAGCGCCAAAGATAAATTGTGTTTCAGTAAACTCAAGTAACTTGCCAAAGTGGTCCTGTCTGAACTCTAACACTTTCTATTCTGTTTTAATTCTACTTTATATTTATCTTTTTTTATTTTTTATAAAAAAAAAACACAAACACTAGCTTTATATTTTTTCTATTCTATCTACTTGTTGTTCTTTGTGTGTGTGTGTGTATGTGTGTGTGTGTGTGTATAATATATATACACCTTGCTACGTGTACTGCGTTAGGCTAACCGAGATTTGTCATTTGCGCTTATATATTGCTCTTTTGTTAGTTTTGACTGCTTTTATTGTCCTCATTTGTAAGTCACTTTGGATAAAAGCATCTGCTAAATGGCTAAATGTAAATGTATAGGCGGGGCACATTCAAGACTCACAAGTAAACGCCCACTGCTGTGATTGGCTGACAATTTAACTTATTGAAATAACAGATGGACGCTGCTGTGACGTACTCTGAAAGCAACACGGGTCATATTGGTTTAAAAAAACAAAACAAAAAAATACTCCGTATATATAAAACGCACTGGAACAGACAATGCAATAGTGGTAAAAGCACACACTTCTTACTCACACTACCCACTCTAGTCAGACTCAGCACTGCATCATTGTTTCCTTTCAGTCTCTCTGAAAAGTCTGCATTATACTGTCTTGTTTAAAAATGAATCCATGGCAAAGTAAAGCAAACAAACAAACAGTGTTTCACTAACGCGATCTGGAACTCTTTACTAATTCTACCACGCAACACGACTGTGTGTTGATTTTAATTGATTCATTTACTGTAAATGTTAAAAAGAAAGATCTTGATGATTTACAATATTAATAAACATGCTGCATAATTATTTTTTAACCACAAAATATAACGACACTCATAAAAGGGAATGGTTATTATCTGGCATAAGAAATTAGCAAATGTGGTCAGGATCGCCTCGCAGTTGCTGAATGTCATGCAACAACGTTGCTAAAGCCCTTTCGCGTCTTACATTTCTTTCACAAGTTCACGCTTGCATATAATTAGCTGAAGTATGGTAATGCATATTTTGCGTGCTGTCCGGGGAAGAGCTCCGAGCTCGGGAATGGCCCGAACCTAGAGTAGTAACTTTGATAAAGTTTGTATGGTGCCCTGGTGGCCTGTATACAGTAGCCAGTACAAACGTCAAGCATTAAGCCAAGCTTTATCATGTGTTTATCTGTATAATCAGTTTTTTTCTTTATTTTTTTATTATTTGTTGAACATCAATTAAATTGTTACCCTTAAATTATTGTATTTGCTAGGACGGGGAACAGACACAGTCTCTATGGTATGATATCTAGCAGTCGCGTAGCTACGGATGGGCCTGGGCCCACCCACCTGTCAGTCAGGCACATCCAGTCAGTTGCTTCACAAGGTAGCCTAATGAGTGAATTCTGTTGCAATTATCACAATGTTTGACTTAAAAGCGTTAAAAAAAGCTTATTTTTCAGGCTAGAAATAACGTGCTTATGATTGCACATGCACAGCCTCAGATTTAGGTCTAGCCTCAGATTTCTATGGGAACCGGAGCTTCTAACGGCCGCTGCAGTGACGCAATGGCTTTACCAATCAGTGATTGGCTCTTTCATTTAGAAGGACCATAGATTTGTATACGTAGGTGCCTCATTAGCGACTGTTTCTATGGGCCGCTATATATAAGCCGTCCGCCATATTCGAAGGGTCAACTTGACGTCATTCACCATAACAGTAACATAAGTTACCAATGTTTCAAAACTTGTAATATTGAGTTAATACATTTAAAAACACAAACCATCACATTCTCACCTGTGAAAGGTTATCCCGGGAATTTAAATCCCGGCTGTTTTTACAACCATCGGCTGTGCAGGATTGTGGCATCTTCGAATATTCATTGATTATTATGGTGAATGATGTCAAGTTGACCGTTAAAAATGGCGGACGCATCTACGTACTTGGCGCAGTCCAATGGGGAATCTACCTATACATATCTATGGGTGGGACTATTCCGCTATATTGTGCGTTGCAGTTTCTCCCATTCATATAGGAGTGAACCGTCTTTGTATTTCTATAGTCTTTGGCTGAACAGTTTCATTCATTCTCAAAGCCAGAGGGCGCTCTCGTGCAAAAGTCCAAAACGGACTCATAGAATTAATAACTTATAACATGCTAGGAAATCCTTAATATGGACAAAAGCATCCAGTGATCGCTGTATCTGAGCTGAATAAAAAGCAGAAACATTTGTCTACCGTCAAAAGTAAGGCAATCTACATTTTCCTTGTAGTTGCCTAGTCACTGATGTTTATTTCATGTGGTTTATGTGGCCGCTGAGCCAGGCTATGACCAAGCATTGGTTTTACATACTGTCCACTACCGTACTACTACTGTCCTGCTGATTTGATGATGGTGTTGCGGTGCGTCTGTCAGATGCTCGTGTGCGTGGTGTGGCCGCCATGCTAATGCTGTTCTTAGGCCACGCGTCCACCAAAGTGTTTTTAGCCAGCTGAAAACGCCAGGTGCTCTGCTGAAAACACCCAGCTGTGAGTTTTTTTGTTGAGACAATGTGGTTGCTATGATACGGAATATCCGCTGAAGTAATATGGCAGACACATCGCGAATAAATTATTATTTTTACCTTATTTTTCATAACAATAATATGTTAGTCCGGCAATTCCACCTAGTAAAGACATAAATACTCGTAGACAAACAATATTAACTTCTCTATTGTACTAGTTCAGTTGTAGTACAAGCAGGGTGTGAAGGTTGATCGGTAGTCCTGCCCCTCCTGCACTGTGATTGATCAGCTGACTGAAAAGTGATGAGGGCTGCGTTTTACCCAAAGTTGAACATTCTTCAACTCTCGGTGCTGAAAAAAAACGCCCGAGCGCTCAGCGTTTTAAAATGCCCGAGCGTTCGGTGTTTTAAAAAACGCGGCGCTCCCATTGAAAACAATTGAAAAAATAAGCTAGCCTCTGGGGAAAAAACGCTTTGGTGGACACGGGGCCTTATCGTTATGTTCTTAACAGCCACAGCCGTATCACCCTGTAGCCCAAGACTGGTTGCCCACTGAAGCAGGGTTGAGCCTGGTCAGTACCTGGATGGGATACCTCCTGGGAAAACTAGGTTACTGTTTGAAGAGGTGTTAGTGAGGCCAGCAGGGGGTGCTCACCCTGTGGTCTGTGTGGGTCCTAACGCCCCAGTATAGTGACAGGGACACTATACTGTCAAAAAAGCACCGTCCTTCGGATGAGACGTTAAACCAAGGTCCTGACTCTCTGTGGTCATTAAAAAATCCCATGGCACTTCTCGTAATGAGTAGGGGTGTAACCCCAGTGTCCTGGCCAAATTCCCTCCACTGGCCCTTGTCAATCATGGCCTCCTAATAATCCCCATACACTGATTTGACTCTATCTCTCTCTCCTCTCCACCTGTAGCTAGTGTGTGGTGAGCGCACTGGCGCCATTGTCCTGTGGCTGCCGTCGCATCATCCAGGTGGATGCTGCACACTGGTGGTGGTTGAGGAGAGACCCCCTCCCATATGATTGTAAAGCGCTTTGGGTGTACAGCAATACACAATAAAGTGCTATATAAATGCGTCATTCATTCATTCATGTTCTTAACACTGCTTATGATGACATAATTACAGGCTTATGCTGATTAAACAGTGGTGTATTCAAGCAAGTGTAGTTGTGTTGGCCTATTTTGATAACAGACGTTGTTTTAACGTGTTTAATGGCTTAATTGTTTTATTAGTGTAGAGTTGCGCGTTCAACACTAGGTGAGGATGTTTTCCCTTAAAATTTGAATTGAATTGTTTTGTACTTCACTGAAGATATTATATTTAATTATTGAATTGATTTGTAATTAATTTATTGAAAATGTTTATTATAACAGCTAATTTTGAAAACTCATCCACTATATGATCGCAAAAGTAAAATATTTAATTTGATTGAGAGGATTTAAAAAAAGAAAACTGTTTTAAATAAATACAGCAGAGCTAACGAGATGATTTATTATCATCCAGGCAATGACATCCTTATTTCCACGTGTTGTAACTCCATTGTGCAGTATGCAGCTCCACTCAGTAAAGACGCCGCCCAGGCAAGTCAGTCAAGTACAACCTTGAGCATATTACAGTGTCTGACATCGTACTTGCAAGTTCACACACCTCTGTAACGTTATTTTTATCATGGACACCAGATATTTTTATCACACATCAGATATATAACTAGGGCTGCACAATTTGGGGAAACAATCTAATTGTGATTTTTCTGGTTAAAATTGCGATTTGCGATTTAAATGCATTTGTTAAAACAAATTTATATATATATATATATATATATATATATATATATATACATACACACGTATGTCTTCCTCAGATGTAATGTTAGTTCTGTACTTCAGCGTTGGGTAAAATAGCATTATAATCTCCTGTGAAAAATTTAAGGGGGTCTGAATACTTTCCGTACCCACTGTATATATATATATATATATATATATTATTAAATATATATATATTATTAAATATATAATAATTAGATCAAAATTAATGATAAAATAATAACAATACTCATTTTCTTTTACAGAAAATTATTGTTAACAGAAAACATGGATTATCATATGTTTACTTCACATTTCTTTAGAGAGAAGTATTATTTTTCCTCTTTATGGCCAAAATAGGACTGAGTGTGCATTATTGAGTGCTAAACTCATGTAATGTCTGTTTCATTCATACTGGACGCCAGAGGGCGCCCTCACACAGAAACTTCACATATGCATCACAGAAGTAATAGAATACATGACGCTCCAGGAAATCCCAAATATGGACAAAGGTATCAAGCTATCGCTGTAACCGAATTAAAGGGGTCATATGATGTGATTTCAATTTTTCCTTTCTCTTTGGAGTGTTACAAGCTCTTGGTGCATAAAGAAGATCTGTAAAGTTGCA
>NW_015546120.1:36519-45936 GCF_001515605.1 Sinocyclocheilus anshuiensis | reverse complement strand
TAAAAAGACAGTATAAGTCATTATAATCCATAATTATGTCTCCACTGGATGCAACGAATGCCTCGTTTATAATGGGTTTTCATGTTTTTGAATCATCGCTCCGGCCTGACAGGGCATCATCACAATGTGGTAAGGGGCATAACATTTCCGTCACACACTTGAGGTATTCGGCCAATCACAACGCACTGGATAGCTGGCCAATCACAGCACGCCTCGCTTTTTCAGACCGATGAGCTTTGTTAAAATCGATGCGTTTCACAAAGGCGGGGCATAGAGGAGAAACAATAATGAACAGTATGTGGAAAATAATGTTTTTTTAACCTTAAACCGCATAAACACATTTCATTACACCAAATACACAAAATAATGTTATTTTTAGCAGCATCATGTGACCCCTTTAAAAGAAGATAGAAACGCCTGAACTGATTAAAGACATGTGAAGAACATTATCTATGTTCTTCATCATTAATGGTGATGGAAATACATTGATAAAAAATACTGTATCTTAGTGAAGACAATGTATGTTATATGTGAGAGATTATAACAGTTAATTATTACATAACTCAAGTCTATAATGTTTATATATAAGTCTATGGTACATTTACATACACAAATATACAACATATTTAAACATAATTCCATAAATCTCTAAGAAACTCTGTTTAGTAGTTAATTTTCAATTAAATCTTTTGCATTTTCAGTTCATTCAGTGTGTCCTGAAATATCTGGGCTGTTTCTCTCATTGCATTGATGAATTTCAGTGTGTCTGATCTGATCTTTTGTTGTTGATTTTGGATCCCAGCTGCTCTCTGGTGATTGATTTCATGCACCTCTTTAGCATCTTTCACAATGAAGATGGTGTCGAGGGCGAGAGAGACCAGACAGCACACCTGTAATCGCAGCAGTGACTTTCACAGTTTTAGAGCAGTGATTCTATATGTTTGCGACAAGCCCAATTCTCACGAGTTCAGATATTCTAGTCAAACATTTTGCTCCAGTGATTCCAGCTTATGAAAAATCAGCTGCTGGGAACTGAGCGTCCAAAGCCTTTATTTCTTCAGCATTGTCCTGTATGTCCTTACTTTAATTAGACAGTTTAATTAGACAGAAAGGATTTACTTGTTTTTAACAATTCCATTACATGAAGATTTGCACTTATAGTACTTGTACACAGAGCATGCATAAACATTTTATATAAATATACAACAGAACATCTTTCTATTTTAACCCTAAACATGCAGTATAATATTTGAGTATGTACCCTGATTAGGCAAAATTTATAGCATCTGTCATACTTTACAATTCTTGTTTTAAATTATATTGCTCAGAGGCACATTCCTAGTATGAAGTATGTGTATAAATAACCATTATTGATCTTAATGTGTGTGTGTGTGTGTGTGTGTGTGTGTGTGTCCTGGTTTTCCCTATGTTATGGGGACCCACAAGGATATAAATACCAGTAACTTTTTACCTTGTGTGTGTTTTTCTTTTTTTTAAGAAGACAGCTTTTAAATCATACACAGTGAAGTGTTTTGAAACTCTAAAAATGCAGAAAGTTTTGTGTGAGGGGTAGGTTTAGGATAAGGGTTGAGAAAATACAGTTTTTGTACAGAATAAAAATCATTATGTCGATTGAATGTCCCCATAAAACATGGAAACCCAACGTTTGTGTGTGTGTGCGTGCGTTCGTGAATACACATATAAGTGTATGTCAATTTGACTGACAAGAACTGAAAGCTCAAGAGAAGTGTCACATTTTAAGACAGTCTTATCATCTAAACATTACGTCTTATCTAAATATCTTTGACAAAAAGCCACTTAGAGAAAATATGGTGTCCAAAGAGAAAATGGTGTCAAGACCCAGTGACCTGATATGTTCATATTCCATTATGAGCTCTTCCAGAATTTTTTGAGAACTGTGAATAGATTCTTCTAACAGCAACAATATAAGTCTTTCAGCCAGGTTCACATCTCCTCCTCTGCGCTCGGCTCTTTTTGTATTGTCTTCTGCATAAAGCAAAGCAAATTTTTCAGCCAAGTTCACATCTCCTCGTTTGATTTCACCCCTCTTTATAAAGTCTTCTATCACAACAAGGGCAAGTCTTTCAGGCAGGCTCATATCTCTTCTACTTACAGCCCTCTTCAAAGAGTCTTCGGCCAGAAAAATTGTATGTTTATCCAATAGTCTCACATTTCCTCCTCTGCTTTCAGCCCTCTTCAACTTCATTACAGCGTCTTGAATGTTATTCTTGAGTTGGTCTACAATCATACACTTCATTTGAAACTGTTTACTGAGCAAAGTATCCCCTTCTGTTGTCTGGTCTCGTCTTGATGATTTCACACAAGTAAGAATATGTGCCAGATGTGACTTGTATGAATCTATTGCTTTGTTGACCTTTTCCAAATCAACCAATGCTTGAGCAATATAGTCAATGTCTTTCTTCATAATAGTGGTAAGTGCACGATTATAGAGAGGAATAATCTCCCCAGATGCACCATCCTCCAAAGCTTTGGTGAACATCTCAATGCTTTCAGTAAGGTGTCCCTTCTCACGGAGATTGTTCCCAGACCTAATGTAATAGTAGACCATGGTAGATGGGGACTGTTTGCACAAAAGTTTCTGCTTTGCACTCAACAAGTCCAACATCAGCTGTTCCTTCAAGGAACTTTTCTCAGAGGACTTTTCCTCATTGAAATACATCAGAAGCCACAGGCCCCAACACTCATGAAGAGAGGACACAATTACATCACGCTGGTCTGAAAAAACATCATCTTCATAGATCTTGTCCAAAAAATCAAGGTAGACAGAAAAAAGCTCTTCCTTTTTTGTGATTTCTGGAATGTCTTTTTCAAGGAACCCAGATAGTCTCTTTTTCACCCCAGTGTTCCTGGCGTCTTTTGCCTTTTCCAGATTACTTGAATTTGTGGTTAAGAGGCCTGTCAGAGCAGAGACCATTGCATCATGATTTTGAGAGCTGCGATTTGTCAGGTCGTGATTAACTGCTTCCTCAAACACACTCTCTTTTGTCATCTGTTTTCTTAAGTTATCCGGACAGCTGTGTAAACTGGTTAGTGATGTATTTTTGCCCATCATTAGTTTAACAGTGTCAGAGAAATGACTGGCACACATGATGATTTGAGCAGATCCTGGACTTCCTTGACGAGCCGTTCGTCCAAATACTTGCTGTTCAACACGTATGTTCAGAGGTAAGAAGGTTTGCGCCACAAATAGACCTCCTGCCTCATTTAAACTTTCAATGACCTTTAGGTCTGTACCTCGACCTGCTAGATTAGTTGCAATGATGACGTCCCCCGCTTGAATGGTTGAATCTGTTATTGTAGAGTTATTCATGTTGTTATTCACATAAAGTTTAAGTTTGTCTAATGAGATTGTGTCTGAAAGGGTCTTGTGGAACATTTCTGCACGATTGATGGTTTCACAGATGACAAGAGCTGCTCGTGGACCTCGATAAACTGTGGAGGTCACTTGATGTTTAACAACATTACAGACGGTCCTGATCCACTCATCTTCTTCTGGTATCACCAAACCCTCCAACTCATAAAGTTTCCTTCGTCTAAATGAGGGAATCTCACAGGTGTCAATTCCATTGTAGAGTTTCTTCACCATGTCAAGCTCTGTTTGGTCCCCCAAAGTGCCTGTGATCCCATAGATCTTGTTTTTGTATTTCTTGAATAAACCCACATTAGACATGAAGTTTGTGATTAGAGTCATGTTAGACAGTTTAGTTTGATGTTTCATCTCCAGAAACTGCTGAAGTCCCTCCCCCCATCGCATTTCATTCTGCACGACACCAGTGCATTTGTAATCAACAGGAGCAACTCCATCTCCATGAAGGACATACTCGTGGCCTAGAGTCAGTTTTGTGGCTAGCAAAGCACTTCCAAACCAAGTTTGCATCTTGCCACTGATGAGATCTTCTAGGCCTGGGATACGAGATTCATTTTGTTCTTTTGCTGATTCAGGCCGATATGACTTTTGAATCTTTTTCCTTAATGATGGATCCATTGAGTCCTCCTCAAAGTGCACAACACGACATTTTCCATTTCCCAGTAGAAGAACAGATATTTCTTGTCTCTTATTTATATCTGCAGGACTGATTTCATTCAGTATCCTTAAAGTCCCATCAGGCCTTTCCTGGTATAATTTGAAGAAATAATCAGGTACATTTCTCACAAGCATGTTTAGGAATGATACTTTTTGGTCAACACTTGCATTATCTAGTTGTTGTAGAACATTTTTCATGTTTTCTTGTATTTGCTTTGAGGATTTCATAGGCTTAATTCCTGTGTCAACAGCCATCTGCACAATACTGTGTTGATCGATGGTTTTATTTTCAGTAATGATTTCAGACAGAAGCTGAGAGAGGAGCTGAATGGGGCCTAAAATCTCTCCAGTGTCTAAACACTTCAGCTGGCTGACGATTAACCACATTTCTGCCAATATTGCATTGAGAGATTCCATTAGCGGAATCTCAGTGCTCAAATAAACCACTTCAAGACCTTTGTCTAGCATTAATGAGTCAACCTCATCCACTATAACACACTGAAACTCTCTGTTAGGTCTCACATCTTGTCTAAGGAAGCGCTGTCTCAGCCAATCAGCTGCAAAACTGACAGCCGTACCATAAACTACCTGGCATTCATAACACTTCTTCAGCTCAGTTTCTGATTTGTCGATGTTGGCATCAACAGTGATATTCAGTTCCTTATAAAATGCAGACCATTCTTTAGCATCTCTTTCAGCAAGTACAGGAGAACTGGAGATGATATCAGGGGTGATTCCCATCATGGCCTGATATGCTGCAAACATTGCCACGATACACGACTTTCCTTCTCCTGTTCCAACCTGAACCAGCCGACTTGATTTAGAAAGAAACAGAATGCACCAGCTCACCATCTGAGTCACTCGAGGTTTATATTTCATTGTCTTTTCTACAGCTTTGCAGAGCTTAAACAAACTTTGCTTTATTTCTTGAAGATGTGATGCTGTGGAATATGATAGACATTTGGAGACAGAAGACACTATATCTTTCACTTGTGCAATCATTTCTTCATCAATAACTGCTTGTTCACAGATTTCATTTATAATCTCATCCAGTGTTTTCTCATCAGTGTTTCTGCCTATGTCATTAATTTTGGCCTCAACATGATCCACAATCTTACTGTCATCCGATGTCAAGTCAGAAATTTGGATTTTGTGAATCTTCACTTGATGAATGATTCTCATCATCCATGTGTGAAAATCTTCATTCTTGCCATTAAATTCTTTCACAAGGGCTTTAAACAACTTAACGACATCATCTCTTTCCCATTGTCCATTCTTAAGCAGGGAAAGTAGTCTTGATAACAGCAGTTTTCCTGATGCTTCCCTTTTCAGTTATATAGAGCCTGTATCACTCTCGTACTCGAGCGATACAGGCTCTATATAAGCGGCTGTGATTGCCTCGTGCCTCTGGCCTAATCACAGCCATGCTGCTCATTCTCGTGTTCCCCGTAAAGGGCAAATGTATCGATACTCGAAACAACGCTCAGCAATGCAGCGATAGGCCGGCGGCAAGACAGCAACGTCATGACATCATGACAATCCAAGATCATGCCAAATTATCAACAATCAAATCCAGCTAACTGAGTTAGCAAAATACGAAGAACGGACCCCAGGGGCCTGTACCATGATCAGGGGCCTCTAACGAATTCAGAGTTACAGGATTAGTTTCGAATTGACAAAACCAGACCACTCCAATCCAGCTTTATTGGTACCATGATGCTGATCATCAGCTTTCTTTGTCAACTCAGGCTTTAATCCTGAGTTTGTGGAGCACGTGCACATGAATGTGTGATATCAGTAGCGAACAGCCAATCACATGACTTGCAACACAAAGCAAGTGTGATTCACTTCACGCGAGACAGCCAGCGAGATTCAAAACTCTCTTGTTAAAGGATGAGATATTAAAGAATATAAGGAATTTACATTGAAGTACTTGTCCAGAAATAGGACAAATGAAAGAAATGTTCTGGCTCTATTAGTGCAGTCACAAGTGAAACTTCTGAAGTTAGTTGATAACTTATAATTAAGTTGATAATATATAGCGATAGAGACTTGAACATGTAAGGTCACATGTAGCCATTTTTAAAGCATTATCTATTGATTCTACCGCTTATTTATATTACTTATGATCTGTATATATATTAATTTTCATTGTAAATAAATGCTTTATAATAATTGTTAAACTAAAAGTGCTTGTGTGTAATGGATTAATAATAATATATTCATTTTATAATTATATAAATCATGTGTAAATTTTAATTATCATTTGTGACGAGTGGGAACGGAGCGTGGCCGGTGGAGTAATTGATAATGAGCAACACCTGCACCACTCACCGGTCTCGAGTCTCACGGAGGAGCTCCGGAAGGATGAAAAGGAGGAGTGACGACAGTGAAAGACGAGAGAGGACCAGGCCTGGACTTTATTTTGTGTTTTGGTTTTGTTTGTGCACGACAGTCGTCCGCGAGGGGCTGTCGCACTGTTTTGTGTTTATTTTATTATTAAAGTTTGGTTGGAATGTTCGCCGGTTCCCGCCTCCTTCTTCCCGCCTCGCTCCGTTCCCACGGCTCTCGGCCCCGCCCCTCTCGTCACATCATTAAACAGACAATTTTGTTGTAATTTTAAGTACTTTAAAGTGACCTTTAATTTGTAGGAAGAGAAACTGGGATTGGTCCAATTTCAGTTTGAGATCTCTTACCCAGAACATAACCTGCCCTGGAGCAGGTTAGCTGTGCAGTGTATGTTACTATGGCAATGAACGCCGCTAAAAGCCAAGCCACTTTTATGGTACCTAAAACCCAGGATTGGTGCAAACTAAACTGAATTTATCTGGCTAGCTAGCTAATCCGGCTTCATGGTACAGGCCCCAGGTGTCTTCTGTCTACTCATATGTTATGCTGTTGTTTTTACTTGTTGAAAACGATGTTTTTAAATAAATGGCATAACAAAAGTTTACAAGTTGTAATTGCAGCCGAAGGTGGATCATGTTTCAGACATTGTAAACTTTCCCTCTTCGCATTTGCATTAAAATTATAACCAGCATATTTAATGTCCACCTCTTTTTAAAAGATCGTTACTGTCAATTTTGCTGACAACCCATAGGACTCTCGTGCCTAACTTGTGCTTCTAGTAATCAATGCTATTATTTTCACGTGTCTCGTTCTGTGTTGTTAATTTAAGCTGATCTGGGGTCCGTTGTTCGTACGTCGCTTACTCAGTTAGCTGGATTTGATTGTTGATGATTTGGCATGATCTTGGATTATTTGGTTCTTCGAAGCTCATCCTGGACTTGCTGTCATAGCAAAAGGTCCGTAAGCTTAAACCTGCTCGGGAGCAGGCTTATTTCATGTAAACAAGATTAGATTGCATCTTTTTTAAGATACTTCAAATCTGTCCCAGCCACTGCTACTTTATTACAAGAGTGCCCTACTAATCCGGGGACAATAATTTAAAATAATAATAATTTAGAAAATTAATTTGAAAATAATATTATATTGTTGTGTAATCTAGCCTTTAATAGTATATACACAGCCAGTTTTACTCATTGAAATATTTATTCGTGATAAAATAATAACTTTATAATTGTATTAAAGTCTTACACACATACAGTTAATCTGAGTCGTGCATTAATTTGAGTGCTGACAGTTGTTATGGGAGTGGCTTGATGGAGCACAAGAGATGCAGATAACTTGATCTTGACCCTTAGGAAACTTTAATTAATTCTGTCACATAACAAATCTGCTTCAAAGATAAAATTACATGAATTGCTAATTACAACATTGAAATAAAAATGTAAAGCCTGTACAGATACTAGAAATCGTGAATATAATTAATTGGGAATCATGTAAAAAAAATAAAATAAAATAAAAACAGTGCACATTTAATTTATCTATTATAAGATTTATGTAGTCTTGTTCACTTGGCTGTTTCCTTATAAAGATCCAGAAATGTGTCAAGCTTTTCGTCAGGTGTCGTTTTTAACATAGATATGCATAGGTAGATGCCTCATTCGACAACTCCAAGTATGTAGATGCATCTGCTATCTTTAACGGTCAACTTGACGTCATTCATCATAATAATCAATGAATATTCGAAGATGCCACAATCCTGCCCAGCCGATGTTTGTAAAAACTGCCAGGATTTAAATTCCCGAAGAAACAGGATAACCTTTCAGAGAACGTGAGAGATGGGCGGAATCATAAATTGTGGCATCTTCGAATATTCATTGATTATTATGGTGAATGACGTCAAGTCGACCCTTCCAATATGGCGGACAGCTTACTTATAGCGGCCCAACAGAGGCCAAACAGTCGCTAACGATTATTCATGATTGATTGTCATTGTGTGCTGCTCACAGTTCAAAGTCACTGAAATGTTGATCTTGCTACATGCTAAGTTACTGCTAGTGTATACTGTAGCTATTCTTTCGTGGCCAGGAAGATAACTAAGCTAAATCTAAATATTTATAATCTTTATAACCAGTTCTAATTAATTACACATATTTCCCCTTTGAGCCAATTTGCTACATTATCATTAGCGATTGCTATTTTGATAATCTCTCTGTTTATGGATATGATGAGACTCACATGAGCGAATGATGTACAGTCATGGCCAAAAGTTTTGGCAGTGACAAATTTTGTGTTTTGCAAAGTTTGCTGCTTAAGCTGTTGTGGTGTTCATTCACATTGTTTCTAGATTATTGTGTAGAGCAGTGTTAATTTTGACAGCAAATTTTGATTTAGTTTTAGTCATAGTTTTTGACTAAAATGCCATTTAGTTTTAGTCATATTTTAGTCATCTGAATTAGTCAACTAAATATCATAAGATTTTAGTCGACTAAATCTACAGTAAATTTAGTCGGCTAAAATCTAATAGGTTTAGTTACAGTGCATTTATTAAGCATTTCTCTAAAATTTCCAAACTCATTATATAGGTTTGATATTAAGGTTTTATCATGATAGACACCGAATTAACTGTGTTGACACACAACATGCCTTTATGTTAAAATTAAATAAAACCACTTCTCACAAAGAACAAGGAAGCGCTTCCAATCATTGTGTTCTTGTTAGCAATGGTTACCTCCAAAGAAACGCGTGCAGCCATCATCGCTTTGCATTAAAAAGGCCTCACATGCAAGGAAATTGCTACAAAGAATATTGCACCTGACAGAACCATTTACCGGATTATCAAGAGGTTCGACTGCGGTAAAGAAGTCTTCAGGATGTCCCAGAGTGTTCAGCAAGCGCCAGGACCGTCTCCTCCTGAGGAGTCAGCTACAGAATCGTGTCTCCAGCAGTGCAGAGCTTGCTCAGGAATGGCAGCAGGTTGGTGTGAGAGCATCTGCACGCACAGC
>NW_015546120.1:24553-25238 GCF_001515605.1 Sinocyclocheilus anshuiensis | reverse complement strand
CTCACATGCAAGGAAATTGCAATATTGCATATTGCACCTGACAGAACCATTTACCGGATTATCAAGAGGTTCGACTGCGGTAAAGAAGGATGTCCCAGGTCCAGCAAGCCCCAGGACCTCCTGAGGAGTCAGCTGAAATCGTGTCACCACCAGTGCAGAGCTTGCTCAGGAATGGCAGCAAGTTGGTGTGAGAGCATCTGCACACACAGTGAGGTGAAGACTTTTGGACAACGGCCTAGTGTCAAGAAGGGAAGCAAAGAAGCCTCTTCTCTTCAAGAAAAACGTCAAGGACAGACTGAAATTCTGCAGGAAGTACAAGGATTGGACAGCATAAGACTGGTGCAAAGTTATTTTCTCTGATGAATCTCCCTTACGACTGTTTGGGACATCTAGAAAATCGATTGTTCAGAGAAGAAAAGGTAAACGCTTCCATGAGTCCTGTGTTGTGCCAACAGTGAAGCATCCTGAGACCATCCATGTGTGGGGTTGCGTTTCAACCAAGGGAGTGGGCTCTCTCATAATTCTGCCCAAAAACACTGCCATGAATAAAGAATGGTATCAAAACGTCCTGCAAGAGTGACTTCTTCCAACAATCCATGAGCAATGTGGTGGTGATCCGTGCGTTTTCCAGCATGATGGAGCACCATGTCACAAAGCAAGAGTGATAAAGAAGTGGCTCGAAGAT
>NW_015546120.1:13725-22489 GCF_001515605.1 Sinocyclocheilus anshuiensis | reverse complement strand
ACCTGTGTCGTGCCAACAGTGAAGCATCCTGAGACCATCCATGTGTGGGGTTGCTTTTCAACCAAGGGATTGGGCTCTCTCATAATTCTGCCCAAAGACACTGCCATGGATAAAGAATGGTATCAAAACTTCCTGCTAGAGTGACTTCTTCCAACGATCCATGAGCAATTTGGTGATGATCCGTGCATTTTCCAGCATGATGGAGCACCATGTCACAAAGCAAGAGTGATAAAGAAGTGGCTCGAAGATCATTACATTGAAATTTTGTATCCGTGGCCAGGCAACTCCCCAGGGCTGCATTTCCCAAAAGCTTCGTAAGCCTAAGAAGTTCGTAAAAACGATCGTACGACTGATCTTAATATTACGGTCTGTTTCCTAAAAGCATCATAACTTAAGTAGCACTTGAAAACCATCGTAGCTCTATGAGTGCTCTGGAGCAATCGTAAAGCCCTAAGTGCATTGTAAGAAGGCAGATTTGTGCAGTCACCTGCAGGACAATCGGCAGATTGCACCTTTAACTTTATTCAAGTGCAATTTGATTATAATATAAAGATATGATTGTACTTTATTGTACACTTTATTACTCGTTTTTGTTGTTTGTTTTTTTTAATGAATTTATAAATGAAATAATTAAAAAGGGCAGAAAAAATAGAAATACACATCTAAATTGAATGAATGTACAAAAAAAAAAAAATGAATAAAAGAAGTAATGTAGGAAATATGCTTCAAAGACTGGGGAGAAAAATCTGTCAATGACTTGCTGACTTGCACGAAAACCAATGTATTGGACCCGAAAATAATGTCTTTATATAGATATTATATACTATAATATATTTTTTTTGTATAAAGTATATTGTATATTATTATGTAAAGTATAATATACGTATAAATATATAATATCATATAATTGTTATTATATCCGAGTTGTCTGGAACACAGCATTAGGTTAGCATTTCAATAAACGAGCATTTACTGCAATTACGAGCCATTCTATAAGACACAAATTGTGATCAACTCCGAGAACTAATACGGCAAGAATGGATCACCATCAGTCAGGATTTGGCCCAGAAGCTAATATACCAGAGCAAATTGCAGAGGTTATGAAGAACAAGTGTCAACACTGTAAATATTGACTCATTATATATTTTTTTGCCAATACAAGCCTTTAAAACGTATGATATGCTTATCATTGTTTTTCAGTATACCATAAAAACGTGGAAAAATAATCTACAAATACTGAAGCAGCAAACTTAGCAAAACACAAAATTGATGTCACTGCCAAAACTTTTGGCAATGACTGTATGTATGCAGTTTCACACAAATCCATCCTGACCACTCTAAAATATAAATCATTATTAGATGCTTACTGAAGTGTATCTCGGTAAGGACACGGATTGGAAGAGGATTCTTTTGCATTCTCTCACACATAACATTTTGTTATTTTGATCAAAAAACAGTTATATAGTGTAGCTTTAAACATCCAATTATTCTGATCCTCTGAATCAAGTGAGTAATGCGTATGAGCATTGTCTTACAACATTCTGTGAGGTTGCTCCATGCTGTTGCACTGGTGAGAGTGATTGGGTGATTCCATTATTTCTGGGGAAAAGAAAACACAAGTGAATGCATTCTCCTAGATCATTAACAAAATATAGAAGTTTTTGTTCAAATAACAAAAACTTTTTTTTCCCCCTAAATTTTTTAAAATCCAATAAAAAAATGTGTGTTTGCATCAAATAGTCCAATATATTTAAAAATTATTGGAAAATAGTAATTTTTTGTACAATAGTGCACTCATTGCCTAAATCTTTGATTTACTGTAAGATTGAATTATTGGCAAAATTCAACCTGTGTTAAGTAAGGAAGTAAATCGGTCACATAGACACATTTAAATCTTCTCATATGCAAAGAATGTATAATTTAGTAGCATGCATGGTGTTATTTTGAGCCATTGTACCACAAATATGTCCATTCCATTTTCTAAATTAATACTGCTCCATTTACTTGCATAAGCAAACAAATCTATAAAAATATGAGAAATGCAAGTTTACTATTTTACATAAAGAACATATAATTTATAATGCTTGCATAATTTGAGACCATATTTTTGTAGAGTTGTCACAGCAAAGCTCTTTTAAGTAATTTGTGAAAAGTTTCAAGGGAGCTGCATTATATCTGGATAAGAGGAGGACGTCTATCCTGTTCTCGAATTCCCAGGAATATTAATCAGCTTTAGTTTGTCATGTGATTTAAAGGAACATGAACTGCTGTACTTTTATTTATATTTTAGACAGCTTGTTTTATGCAAATCTGTGAAACCACACAGCTGAAATAAAATTGACAAAAATAAAAATTCAACATTAAAATTCCAGTCAACAAGCTACTTGTATATTATTTCACCTTTTTGTTTGTTCACATACAGACATTGTGTCATGATGATGCTGCCTGTCAGTGTATTCTTTCACTTTCATTAGTGTTGGTAAGTACTGAAATTAAAATTGTTTCCTTGTGCATACAGGTTTCTTTCAGTCAGGTGTGGTGGCGTGTTCCTTCACCGACCGATTGTTTATGGTGTAGACTGTTTGACATGTCTACAATGCTGTTTTCCTTTTCTTCATGTTTTTGCTTTGTTTTTCAGACATTCTTCTCCTATCTCCCTCTATGTTTTTATTACACAATAGATATGTAATGTTGGTCTGTACACGGAGATACTCGTCACTCACTGGTGTTCATCCAATCAGGATTACACCATGTGTAATGTACACTTTCTGTGTGGTAAGTTTAATATACTAAAATATTTTTCAATTATGCTTTAAAAAGTCAAGTGAAACCGTCAGTAATAAAAGTGAAGAATGACACAAATTATAAACTGGACAAAACTGCTTTTTTAGTATCTAAAAATAGACGCTTAGCCATGAATGAATGGCCAAAATGCATAAAAAGTCTTCAGTTGAAAATGGTGTAATGTAAACAGCCCATCAGTTTTTAACACCTTGTAGAGTTGACCCCATTACACACCGAGCAGTGTTAATTTAACTCCAGGGATTTTACTGTGTAGGAGCTAATTTAGTCCCCCAAAAGAAGTTAATTTAACTAAAATCGTTCCTAGTTCCTGCGTTGCAAACACAACAAAAAGCAGGTACTCACACCAATAGTTCTAGGAATTGTGAAAAGGTTCCTCCTGTGCGAAAGCACCTATAATGCAAATGCTGACAAGAGGCAGGCGCACACACAGAAACCCGCAGCCAGGCTGACATCGGTCAGTATGTGCCAAATTAAGTTCTCTTTCGTGGTATACTGTTACTTTTAAATGGTCTTTTTTAGTTCTATCAAATGTTCCTTAATCGCTTCACCCGATTAGCACTTACATGAGATGGCAGGTGAGAAAGGCTCACTTTCGCTTTTCACACAAACCACTCACTGACAGCATCCTCATGAAAACAATGCATTACAAATAAGAAACAATACAATTAGATTATCATAATTTATTTTTTTGTGAGGTCTTTTATTTTTTGCAATTATTTTTAAGTGAAATGACAAATTATGCAGGATTGTGAACAAAAGTGACCTTGTTGATTTTGAGTTGTATTCAGCAAACAAGGAATCACAAAAAAAAAAAAAAAAACTAGAGGGACATAGGCTACTCCTTTTTTTGCACACGTGCCTAACCACATGCATTTTGCAATTGAGAAAAACTGTATTTACGTTGTCTGTGTTCGTTCAGAGGTATTTGCTTAAATCAAAACATGGACAGTAATAGGTGAGCATTAGCCAATGAAATTCCCATTTGTGCATTAGTTCTGCCCAATATTGAAGAAACCGGCAGTGGCTCCTGCTTTTCTAATTGAATGGAAAAAGTTAAACACATTTACATATTTGTCTAAACACTGCTCTCATCGGTGTGGGCGGCATTGGGATGTTTTCTAACAGTACGTATAGCTGGTCATGTATTTAGATTAGGGCTGTCAAAATTAATGCGTTAAGGCAAATTCAGTTTAACGGCACTGATTTTATTAACGCGCTATTAACGCAGCGCGCATGTTCGGTTTGACCCGTGGCCTAGCCCGTATTAGGAGAAATGGAGATGCACAGTGTTGCCAACTTAGCAATTTTGTTGCTAGATTTAGTGACTTTTCGGACCCCTTTAGCGACTTTTTTTTTTTTTTTTTCACAAAAAGCGCCTAGCGACAAATCTTTAGGGTTTGCCCAAACCTTATTTAGTTTCTGAGACTCGCCGGTATTGCCGCACGAGCGCGAGGTCTCTCTTTCCCAGTGCGCACGCACCTTCTCTCGGTGTCTGCTCTGTTCAGCGAGCGGCTGAGAGGAGCAGCGCTTTCAGTTAAAACACATAGGCTATTATGTTGCTTCTCTGATTTTACATGCAAGTCGAAATCACAGCACAGTTATTGTTTTTATCTTATGGGTAGCCTATTTGATTTGATCAGACGATGGCTTGATTATCAGGATTTTTGTGCAGATTAACATCTTGGAAGGGAGAGCTGGTTATGTAGTCTTAATGGGTCTGACAACAGAAACAGTAAACTATTTAAATGAAAACTGTTTTATTGAGAATTTAGCTGCATCAAAATACAGTATGTAGGCACAGAGAGGCAATCAAATGTAATAATAAATAATAAATGTACATTTTGCATGTTCAGAAGAAGTGAGCTGCCCTGTCGTGCGAATAGTGCAAACAGACTTGTGTAAGTATTGCTCAGTGCAAAGAAAGAGAAGTAATGGGAACCTGCTATTTGTATATTATTTTTTTTATGTGTCTAATAGACATGAACAAGTTCTTTGAAAAACATCTATGACCTATGAAACATGTCTAGTCTTCATGCTCTATGTCAAGTCAAGTCAAGTCACCTTTATTTATATAGCGCTTTTAACAATACAGATTGTGTCAAAGCAACTGAACAGCATTAATTAGGAAAATAGTGTCTATGCTGACTATGGTTTCACTAATAAACATACATTTGCATAAAGCCTCCATATTTGTACATGCCCATGTTGATTAGAGTATTAAAACCTTGAAAAGTATTAATTTAAGGTACATTTAGAACAGATAAAAATGTGCGATTAAGTTGCGATTAATCACGAGTTAACTCATGACAATCATGTGATTAATTGCAATTACATATTTTAATCGATTGACAGCCCTAATTTAAAAACATTTTTTACCCCTAAATGAAGAACAAAAAAGAACTTTGTCTTGTATCGAGGCCATAATGTTTTTAGAATAAAGTTTAGTACAAATACACACAAATATTTACTCAGAAAAAATGAATGAATGAATGAATGAATGTTCATTTTAGTTTTCAGAAGGGCCCTATATTGATGTTATGTTGGTTTTGTTTGTTTGTTTTTTGTTTAAAATGCAGCTAAAACTAAATGTGTCGTATTTTATGAACATAACTAAAATAATGTGGTTTTTTTTTTGTAACATGAAGAAACTAAACCCTAATTTCTGCATGTTGTACATTTACCAATTTGATTTATTTATTTATTTATTTATTTGGCAACACAAGTACACTTGAATTATATTATGTTTCAATTATTACTGTATTACTATATGCAGATTGTGATTTCTGATGGTGATTTACTGCTTAATGCTTTTACAAAAGGGATGTTGCTCAAATTCATCATGAAATGTACTCACCGCTGAATAAAGGAGGTTGTCCGATGCTCTTATCTGAGGAATCGCTGTCATCACTGGCATCAGAAAGTTGGCGATAGTGATTCATCTTTAGAGATAAAATAAATAAATAAAACATTGTAACTGCCACTTAAAGTACTTGTCAAATGCACACACAAAATATTGTTTACCGAGCCCCTTAACTGCTGAGCATATAATACAATTAAATAATGTAAGATCTCCTTTTAAATCCTAATTTTTTTAATACCTGCTATTGAATTTCTGATCACAAAATATTAATACTTGTCAATACTGTCCTCTTTAAAATATTTAAAAGGTTGTGGAAAGTGTTGAACACTGTCAGATTATACAGTTAGAAATTAGCAACAGAGATGATATACTATTATTACTCAGTGGTGGATGAAGTACACAAATCAAGTATTTGAGTAAAAGGACAGATCCGTATCATAAAATATTACTCCAGTAAAAGTGCTCAGTTTTCAATTTTACTCGAGTGAAAGTACAAAAGTACTTGATTTTTTTATGTACTTAAGTAAAAAGTACCGATAGATGAATGTTTATTTTGCAGTTTTATATAGGCTACTTTATCATTTAATTTTATATTAGCATATATTTTTTTATAATCCTACTGCTCAAAATACCTGGGATTTTCCCAAAATAACCAATAAGGAAATAATGAATATAATAAGGAAAATATAATTAGATTTTCATAATGATTTTTTTCTTCTCAAACCTTGTCTGTGGTGTAAAAACACCCCTGGCCAAATGCCCCCAGAGGGCATCACTTCCCACTTTGATATTTACTGTAGTTACCATGTTCTGAACATCACATCCTTTCTTTTCCCTCAGATGTAATCTATCTAGGTGGTTGAATAAAAATATTTGGACTTTATTTTTAAAAAATTGCCTCAATTTAGCACCAGCAAGCTCGTTAGCTAGACAGTTAGCGTTAGCTAACATTGATTTATTTTCAGCATGGTTATGAATAAACATTTATATTTGTCTACTCGGCTAGTTGATCCAGATACATAGTAACTTAGGCTATGTGTGCCGACAAACAATATAAAAACAGACGTCACATAGGGCTAAATGCATAGCATTTTAGTAAAACTGTTAACGTTACGGCACCGGAGAAGATGAACTTGCATGAGTTATTGTATTTAATCTGTGTTATTTTAATCTACTCCTGATATTATCATCTGGAAATATTGTAGATTTACGATTTACTTACTTTACTTTAGTGATTCAGAACTCTTTTGTTTTAATGGCAGTAACTACATTTAATCAACACAGGTGTGCATGACTGGAATATGAGCAAGTTCCCAAATTAATCAGGATTGTATCCCCTCTCCAAAAATCTAGTCGTTGTTCTAGTGGCAGAGCAGTTTTACACAACACACTTCCGCCTCAGCAAACCAATCAAACATCTCGGTGGAAACGGGTCAGTAGTATCTAGGGCAATAACAGACTCTGCTGTTGAAATACTCCAACAATCGGTGTTAATGTTATAATACACCTACTAAACTTAATTCTTGTTTTCTATATAGCTTATTAAAGTTTGGTGACGGTGGAGAGATCTGTATTCAGCAAAGAACAGGCAGGTGCAGTGATCAGAATTTTTTTGTATTCAAATCTGACACAGATCAGAATTTGTTAAACATGTTTAAACGAACTCGGCATGAGATCTGAATAGTTACCTGCTGACAAAAAAATAGCTTTTTCAGATTTGTTTTATGTATCATTATTTGTACATTAGCAATCAGTTTATTTATATATGCGTGTAAGATGAATATTATGCCCTGTCAAATAATTACAAGACACTAATTTGCTATAAATACAGAAGCATGAATATTTGTACACACCTGGAGTCTGTGAAGAGCGTCTGGCTGAATAATTGTCAGATAAAATACTGCTCTGTTCAGTGAAGAATTAAGTTCTTCCCAACCTCTAGGCGAGTATGCAACACAACCTCATACTGTATATGCGTGCTTTCAGAAATGTGCTCTGACACCCACATAATGGGTATCGTAAGAATAGAAGATTTGCATGGAACCAGGATGCAGCGCTCACCGAAACAGTGAGTTTTCAGTAGCACTTATAAACGTTTCTGAACATCTCATTTGTTTAACAAATGATGCATGTGTGATGGGTTGAGTGTCCCTAGTATTTTTTGTTGCTGGGTAGCTCATTAGAATTTGTTTAGATCTGAACACTCCACAAATGGGTACATCTCAAATGGGTAGACATGGCCACTGGAGTTGAGCGTGTCTTGACATTGAGCACACCTGTGCGGTGTTACACCGAAGCGGCTCTGTGATTGAGGCGCGTTACATGGCGGTCCCTGTTGCTTTATAAAAGCATTTTTTTGTGTTGTGTTGTTACTTTCTTGTACGCTGTGGTCATGCTCTTCGGGTAGCAAAGGTGTTTACTGGCTTCTCATTCCCTCCTCCCTGGTGAGTTGTGCCTGTCTTATTTTTGTGCCAGTCTTTTGTGTGTGTGTGTGTGTGTGTGTGTGTGTGTGGTGGTGGTGGTGGCGGCGAGCACAATTATAGCATATTTACCTTATTTTTCACGTAAGCGCAGGCACCGCCATTTTCAAACTATAATGTGTCACACTGTAACTGATTTTTGTAATTTGAACAGTATTATACTATAATATGTATTACAGTATTTTACTGTAAACCGCAAAGGATTATGGGAAAATATACGGTCACTACTGTATTTCCTCACTACTGTAAATCAATTTACAGTAGTGAGCTTGCCCGCGAAAAACTGACCAATGGCAAGGGAGTTCTTTTTTGACTGTATGGTGGAAGTGGCTGTAAAAGGACAAAAGAGAAATGCACCGTTAACTCGACGAAAGGTTAGTATATTATTTCTGTTTTATGCAAAACTGCGATATTTTAAGATGTTTTCACTTGTTAACAGCAAACTAACATTATTCATCATGTCATTTTTCATGTCAGGAGTTGGAGCATTTTTTTCTGACTGACGGCCGGAATGCCGCCAAAAGGCTGATAACATCGACTGGTGAGTAGGGTTGGTGGGTTTGTGTCCGTTCTCGAACCGTTCCGTGTATTTCCAATGTAGAAAAGGTTGTTCCGGGCA
>NW_015546120.1:9752-13064 GCF_001515605.1 Sinocyclocheilus anshuiensis | reverse complement strand
ACTGATACTGTAAATGAAAATACGGTAATAATACTGTAAATAAAAGACAGTAAAGACATTGTACTGTAAATTCAATTACGGTACTGATACTGTAAATGCAAATACGGTAATAATACTGTAAATAAAATACAGTAAAGACATTATTGTACTGTAAATGCAATTACAGTACTAATACTGTAAACATTTTTACAGTAAATTACTGGCATCCAGCTGCCAGTAAGTTACTGTAAAATTTACAGCAACCAATTTACAGTGCAGATTTCCGGTAAAGCACTTTTACTAATAGTAGTTGTATTGTGATTCCAAGGTTTTTCGTTCACTGTGTAGATTTTACAGGCTAGACTTTTAATATAGACCACAGAAAGACTGGCATACTTTGTGCAGTTAGGGGGTGTCATAATAGCTGGTTCAAGCGTAAAAAAAATACCTGCAAGACATTTGTTTTGACCATAATCCACACACCAGAGCTGAATGTGGACATTAACATCATTCCAAATATCCTCCTTTGTCTTCAGTAGAACAAAGACATTTATACAGGTTTAGAACAACTCGAGGTTGAGTAAATGATGAAAATTTTAATTTTTGGGTGAACTATCCCTTAAAGCCAGGTACTGTGATTGTATTGAATAAAAATATCACTGTACTGCGACTGGAACACCATGTACAAAATACTTTTGCTACTTTTTTGTAATACATTTTGTAAATGGGGGTTGGAGAATTTATCAGTTTCTCCTGAGCATCTGACTGACTTCAGTGTTGTGTTTTGCAGATGATGAGCAAGGTGACCATGAGACCGCACAAACACAGCCATTGCAGCTGCTCCTTCAGTACAGTGATGCCTGCACTCAGTGGGAGGTCCATGCATTGACAGATCACACTTATGCCTCAGGGGATAAAATAATGTTACACAAGGCAACACAGTCCCACAGTGAAGATCCCTTAGCCCTTGCCATTCTCAAGAATGGCACTAGCTCTTTTTTGTACACCGGCTTCACCCTTAGTATCTTTAAAGAACATGTTAAATATCTCCAGCAATTCTACACAAGCTGCACATAATGGATCAAATTCTGATGACCATGATGAAGCTGAAGTTGAATTTACTTCAAGGAAATCTTGCTGAACGCTTTGATGTGTCCCAGAGTGTAGTAAGCCGAATTATCTCCTACTGGATTGATATAATGGAGGAGCACATGAGAGTCTACATTCCATGGCATTTTATATGAAATTTAGAATGGTGTAGTAATTTTGGATACATTGTGTAGTTGTTTGGAATTATTCAGTGTGACCATTAAATATACTGTTTTTACTCAAATATTTTCAAGATTTTATATTACTTCTTTCTCCTTATATATGCACACACACAATTAAAATGTCAAGATGCAGTTTATTTTGATTTTTTTTCCCCACTTAAAATGATACAGTTTAGCAATGCTAGGTAAATAATCGTCAATTTGTCATCTTATCCAAGTTGTAGGCTAGTCAGTATTGGTCAGTCTGTCGTATCTGACAAAGGATCCGCGAATGAAACTGTGACCACAAACACCATTAACTTAAGTTAATTATATAGTAATAATCAGCAATATGATTTCACACAAATAACCTAATTTTTTGAATGTTTCAATATGTGTTGACACAAATTACTTATTTTAATTTTTCATTGATACAACATTGCACTGAGTTGTTAGAAAAGAAATGCGTAGAGACGTTATTGCTTGATGACGTCAGGAACCTGCACCTGCATGAGTGGAATTAACTGTCTATATCAGCAGCTATCAATAGTAGGCCTATATATTCATCATTCAAAAGGAGAAACTGAAACAAGGATGTACGAAACGTAAACAAAGAAGCGTTTGCTTACCATTTTGAATATCAGTTATGTTGATAACTCTTTATTTTGAGATGCTCATGTTATGAAAATATTTGCATATGGGGACTGCTTGTGTAAGATCACGTAACATTAGAACAGCCTTCTGTCCGTGTCACCTTAGTTTTCATCACTTTCGATTTAATTCTAGGGCACGGACTCGTTCGCTAAACTGAACATCCAAATCAGAGTTTGTTGAATCGAAACATGTTGAATCAGGCAAACTGCCAGCAATGTGAGCCCGACGAGAGCCGACTTGTCTTGTCTTCATACATTTGCATTTATGAATGAAACCAAAATCAACATTACATTTATGAAAAACTCATTATTTTATCACACAACAACATTCCCAAACATAATATGCTTTGTAGCAAAAGTGGGCAGTGATCGAATCTTTGTCTCCAACCAATAAGTCATACACAGCAAAGAGCCCAGTGTTAAATTAACTCTCCCGGGAGTTGATTTGAGTCCACACGCAAAAGTGTTCAAATTAACACTGAAGAATGTCAAATTAACACTGACGCAGTGTTAAAGTTAATGAGATAATTAGGTTAGGTGATTAATTAAGTGATGATTGACCATTACTGAAGACACCTGATGTTAACAAGCAGAATCACCAAAAGAGAAAATCTAAATGTTTAAGTCACCATTATAGTGGTCAGTGTTTTCATTAGTTGGGCTCTTGACCCTTCAAATTTTAACATTAGATTGTGTTTGGCTACTGTAACTGAATTATAGGACATGTCCCCTCACATTTTAGTAGTAATGACTTTATGAATTTATTCACTGATAAAATAGATAACATCTGAAATGCAATAACAAATGTAGATTCTACAGCATATGATACTTCAGCTTCATTAATCGCACCAAAAGATAAACTGCAGTGCTTTACAATTATAGGACAGGAAGAGCTAAATAAACTTATCACTGCATCTAAATCAACAACATGCCTGTTAGATCCTGTACCCACTAAATTACTGAAAGAGTTGTTACCTGTAGCAGAAGAACCGCTTCTCAATATTATTAACTCGTCGTTGTCTTTAGGTCACGTCCCAAAACCATTCAAGCTGGCGGTTATTAAACCTCTTATTAAGAAACCACAACTAGATCCTAGTGAACTGGCAAATTACAGACCCATCTCAAATCTTCCTTTTATGTCAAAAATTTTAGAAAAAGCTGTTTCTGCTCAATTGTGCTCCTTCCTGCAAAACAATTATCCCTATGAACAATTTAAATCAGGTTTCAGGCCCCATCATAGCACAGAAACTGCACTTGTTAAAATTACAAATGACTTGCTTCTTGCATCAGACCAAGGCTGCATCTCATTGCTAGTTTTACTCGATCTTAGTGCTGCGTTCGACACTATAGATCATGACATACTCATAGACCGATTACAAAACTATACAGGTATTCAAGGACAGGCTTTAAGATGGTTTAGATCCTACCTG
>NW_015546120.1:8974-9236 GCF_001515605.1 Sinocyclocheilus anshuiensis | reverse complement strand
GGGGTCATATGATGTTGCTAAAAAAGAACATTATTTTGTGTATTTGGTGTAATGAAATGTTTATGCGGTTTAAAGTTAAAAAACACATTATTTTCCACATACTGTACATTATTGTTTCTCCTCTATGCCCCGCCTTTCTGAAACACGTCGATTTTTACCTAGCTCATCGCTCTGAAAAAGCGAGGTGTGTGCTGTGATTGGCCAGCTATCCAGTGCGTTGTGATTGGCCGAATACCTCAAGCGTGAGACGGAAATGTTACGC
>NW_015546120.1:0-8701 GCF_001515605.1 Sinocyclocheilus anshuiensis | reverse complement strand
ATCGTCCTCTTTTAGAAGACCAAACAAAGTAGTTTCGCTTTCACAACGAAAAACACAGCGGCCTAGCGTGAGCGAAAGCCCCGGCTTAGCGTGAGCTGAGGCTGGGCAAGAGTGAGCTGAGGGGGCGGGGTCGAGAACGGCGGTCCCGGCGAAGGAGCGCTGAAAGCCGATCCGGCGATCCACAGCACTAAGTTGATGTATTCCCTCAGCGACCAGCACGGATCAACCCCTCAGAGGACCTCAGATGATGCCAACCATTAAACAACATAAAGAACTAATACATTTTGCTATAAGTTTGATTGCATCATATACTAATTGCTGTTAATAGTGTTCATCGTCTGTTTGATTACATCTTTAATTGATTTTTCCGTACATTTCTGCCATATGTACATTAACTGACAGTCACCACTGATAAGCTACCACTAAATATTGTAGAAACTTCATTTGCTGTAAAGTTGCTTTGCAACGATTTGTATCGTGAAAAGCTTATACAAATAAACTTGAATTTAATTGAATTGAATTATAACAGCCAGACAAACTAAAGGAAAGGTGATCATGTGGCGTTGATTATGATTTGACATAATCATCATGTAGTGACCTGAATAACTGAGTTAGGTTTTCTTTATTGATTACGTCAACCCTGTGAACAACATAAGATCTGACATTGTCGGTATAATCAGATAAATATTTTTACAACGTATTTTGATCAAAAACTTCAAAAAGAAAAAAAAAAATGTCTATCATTTAGACACAGACATCAAGAATCAGCATGAGGATCACAACAATAGTGACCATCAAAAAAGCATGTTGTAGCCAATCAAAACTCATCCATGGTTCCCATCATGCATTGCGGCATGAATAAATTATGAGCTGAATTGTCTTTGTAATATATTTTATTCTTACTATTTTCTTTTATTTTTGCTGTTTCTATGTGACTGTTTAGTAGCTTTTTTGTGATGTTCAGAATAGATGTTTATATGAATATGCTGTTTGTCACCATTATTGAGATTCATACGCTGATTCTTGATGTCTGTGTGTGCCTAAAAGAAAGATTTTTTGAAGTTTGAGCAGAACAGCTTGTAAGAAATCTTTCCAAAATTGTAAGAAAATACAGGATCTTTTGCTGTGGAATCACAAAGCTGTAAGAATTAATAAAATAAATATGACTCAGGTATTAGACTCTAAATGAGTTCAGTGGTTCAAGTCAATTGATGATTATTTTAAAACATAATCATCACCACCGGTGACTTGTGCTCTTGGCTTGTCTGCCTGTTATAATTCAGTTATAGCAGCCAAACAAAATGTAATGTTAAAAAGTCAAGGGTTAACACTTCAGTGTTAATTTGACATTCTTCAGTGTTAATTGTAACACTTTTGAGTGTGGACTCAAATAAACTCCCGGGAGAGTTAATTTAACACTGGGATTTTTGCTGTGTATTCTCCCAGAAAATATTGGATACACACAAGAAAATAACAAAATGATCTGTTGTCTCTATGTCAACTGAACAAAAAAAAAAAACAATACATTTACTTCAAAATTAAACCGACGTCTCAAAAACTCAGATGATAGGTATGTATATATATGTATCATTACATATTTTAAAATGGGTTTCCTTAGCTTTAGGAGCCACTGGAAAGCTAATATACTGTATTCGTAATTTTTGTACAGTTGACTTATCATAAGCTTGCAAAACATCATTATGATAAGGAAATGTCAGATATAATATAGAATTGAAACAAGAGCGAATAAACTTATTAGGAAGCATTGCTCTGAGGTCATTCCCATTAAATAAGAGGGGTGGGAGTTCACATGCTTGATATATTTTAATAAAGCAAAAAATTATGAGAAATTAACCAAAAGTCAATTCGAGACTTGCTAGAGGCATCAGGTTTAAACCAAGAAATCTGTCTTTGATAGGGTTTTGATTCACGCCAAGGATCTATTAAACTTTGACTGTTACAAAAGTGTAATAATAATTAATTATAATGATGCACATTATACTTAGTCGAGGACCTATCTAACCACTCATCATACACCATATTAAAGTCACCACCCAATATAACAAAATCAGTAGCATACTTTGTTTTCATTTCCTCTAATACCGGTGACATTTCTGAAATCAAACATTTGTTTTGGGATAAATTGTTGTAACCATACACATTTCCCAGGACAATGCAACAATTTTCGACAATTGTAACAATGCACACTAACCAATGTCCGGCTGAGCTAGATCTTGACTCAGCAAGGTTCCCAGGAAAATTGTTAAAAAGAACAGCAACACCTCCTGAGCGAGTTGTGCCATGAGCAAATAAAATTGGTTCACCCCACTGATTAGACCAAAAGGTACGATCACTGCTATGTGAGCCGACATGGAAACAGTCGGCCCAAGACATAAGCAAACTAAGCAGTACATGAAATTACAGCCTTTTTTTTTTTGTGATATATTATGACAATGGTTTTTGTTTTACAAATGTTGTGGGTTTCTATAGTGGGTTTATTTATTTATTTTTTATTTTTTTGGTGATGTCATGGAAGAATGCGTGCCACGTAACTTCCGCCAAAATTAGTTAAACGGTGGCCGTTTCTCAATATGCGTTCTTGTCTGTACTTTCATTCTTGTGGACTTGTGAAACATCATCAGTCGTTGCTGTTCCAATTCAAAGTTCACATCTAGCCAAGTACAGTTCAATTCCCTTTTATTGAGGATGCATCAAGAGGTGACTTGTGCGAACTTGAGGCAGCAGGTATCCCACAATGCATTTCGCACCAACAAGCGAGCGTTAAAGGGTTAGTTCACCCAAAAATTAAAATTCTGTCATTAATTACTCACCCTCACATCGTTCCACACCCCTAAGACCTTCGTTCTTCGTTCTTCGTTCTTCAGAACACAAATTAAAATATTTTGATCAAATCCAATGACTCAATACCACCCAAACTCTCAAGATCCATAAAGGTACTAAAGGCATTGTCAAAACAGTCGACGTGACTACAGTGGTTCTACAATAATTTTATGAAGCGACGATAATACTTTTTGTGTCCTCAAAAACAAAACAAAAATAATGACTTTATTAAACAAACTCTTCTCTTCTGTGTCATTCTCATACGTTGTTTACGTCCAGCGCTTCCGTGTTCTACGCCCGAACGCCAGCTCATTATTGGATGGCTCCTGCATCGGCATCACACACACGGGTGTGCCCTGCCCGCTCAGGTTGCGAGATCACTCTACTAGGAGTGTTGCATCCTCCTGGGCACTAGCTCGTGGCTCCTCGCTGACAGATATTTGTAGAGCTGCAGCCTGGGCGACCCTCAACATGTTTGCTAGATTCTATAGCCTTCTTGTGGAGCCGGTATCCTCCTGTGTTCTCACCTCAAACAGGTAGAGGCACTGAGAGGCCCCGGTTTAGTGTCGGCTTGCTAAAACTGCTCCAGAGTGTCCATACTGTAGGCCTTGTCGAGCTCCTCTGCCCCCTCGGCAGCCAGACGTGGTGGAATGTTCGGCGCCAGGCCCTCACTCGCTGAATCCGTGAGAACCGGTAGAGGGCTGGGTTCCATATGTAGAGGCCTAAGTGGTTCCCATATGTGTAAAGTCCACGGTAAAGCCTCAGAGCCCGTGTTTCCGTGTTTCAATGTTATTGTCGTTTTTAGATATATGCTTCAGACACCGGTCACACTGAAGGTGTTCCCCATAGCGACCCCTAGAGGACGCAGTGTCTCGTTCCCTACTCAGGGAACCATGGTTACATACATAACCTGAGACGTTATTAATGTTCTGCATTTTGAGCTGCGTGCGCTGAAGATGACCAGTAGAGTGACGCATTCGATAGCAGGTTTTTAATCAATTGGATTTAACTCATCATTTATCTCATATAGAATATGCTTCGTTATGTATACAACATAACGTTAATATTACAATCGAATACGATTATCTGCAAAAAGGTCCCGAATGCGCATGAACGTGTCTGCGCAGCTCTGAATGAACTCCTTTTGTGGACACGTTCTTCACACAACAACGTGCAGAAACACGCAACTAAACTAAATAAAATTCACAGTGTTTTATTATAATAGTGCTCTCATTATAATGTTATCTGTATGACAATCCCAGTCATTAGTTATTAATATTCTGCATTGTTGTTTGTCCGGCTCGCGCTGCGCGCTGAACAGATATTTACCATAGTACTACAGTGAAGCGCTTGACTCAACCAAATGCATCTTATACTAGATGCATATAATATGTATATATAATAATATATACACGATATATATATATACTGTATATATAAACGGCTGAAATGTTTTGAAATCACTTGTACCCTACCTGTTCGAAAAAAAAATCCAGTCTTTCACTCTGCCTGTGTCAGATTGAGTCTTGTTAAAGTTTTAAATCCCTGCCGCCAAGATGCTCCTCTTTCGGTTACAGATTATGGAAAGTGAAACTTAAATATTTAGGGGTGGTTGGATTTATTCACGCATGTTAAAATATTTATTTGAAGCTTCTTTCTTTTAAGATTCTTATTTACAGCATTATCTTAATAGGCTGTATATTAACTTATTGGGAGAAAACCGGTAGTTCTGTGTGAAATCAGACATTTGAGCACCCCCATATAGCCAAAATGGCATGATCATAACACCCCGCGAATATTCGACTGTGAGATTGGTAGTCGAATCAGGCTCCTCCTATCGAAGCATCGAATCGTCGACTATTCAAGGTCACCCCTATTTTGAATTAGTTGTACACTAATTGTACTAATTGCACCAATTATACAAACCTTTTTTTTTATCTCATCAGACATCTGAGGATGTTTAGAATAAGAAGAGGCAAAAAACAAATTGGCCTGCATAAATATTAAATTCAGGTTAGAATCGTTTGCTTATTTTCTTCACAGTTTGACCATGCTAATAAATACTTATCCATGTTACCATGATTTTTTTAAGTATCACCAGTCTATTAACACAAAGAAATGTGACTCTTGATCTTTTCAAAGGAACAGTTCATCCAAAATTGAAAATTCTACATAATTTACTTACCATCATGTTAAAATATAAAATATCTTATTTTGTGTTCAGCAAAATAAAGAAAGTGATACAGGTATGGAATGACATGAGAGTGAGTAAATGATGACAGAATTTACACTTTAGGGTGAACTATCCCTTTGAAATATCCTTGTTTTTCATATAAGTCCATTGCATGCAGAATATGAATCTGTGCATTTACATGTAGATCATACATGTAGCAGATGATCAAAAATAAGTTATTTAGATAAATATACAACAAAATATCTTTCAAATGTCAGCACTAAAAACAAAGTCTTTACTTTTTTGTCAACATTTACAAAGTCTTTCATAATTTGCAGTTCTAACTTAAAAAAAATGTCCTTCTCAAAATTATTAAGTATGAAATGTGTCATAAGGAAGAATTCATGTATGTGTGATTAGAACCATTCTTAGGACAAATACATTAGATATATGCACAATAGAGATTTGTTTAATGCTCATGTAAAACTGACAGTGCACCTTGTTTGTTTAGGGATCTTTGAGAAATTTGTTATAATTCACATATTTTAATACTTTTGACAAAAGGCCACTGGCAGAAAACATGGTGTCTAAAGAAAAAACTTCATGAAGACCCAATGACATGGTATGTATAAACTCCATCATAAGATTATTCAGAAGTCCAGGATATCTAAGCATAATGTGCGCAACCAGAAAAAGTGGGTGTTTTTCAGTCAGGCTCACATCTCCTCCTATGCTTTCAGCTCTCTTCAACTTCATTACAGCATCCTGAATGTTCATCTTGAGTAGATCTACAATCATAAACTTAATTTGAAACTGCTTTGTGAGCAAAGTATCGCCTTCTGTTTCTGGCTCACGACTTGATAATTTAATCCGAGTCAGAATCCATGCCAGATATGACCTATATGAAACGATTGCCTTGTTAGCCTTTTCCAGATCAGCCAGTGCTTGAGTGATATGACCAATGTCTTTCTTCATAATAGTGGCCAGTGCACGATTATAGAGAGGAATAATCTCCCCAGATGTGCCATCCTTCAGAGCTTTTGTGTACATCTCAATGCTTTCAGTAAGACGTCCCTTTTCACGGAGATTGTTCCCAGACCTGATGTAATAATATACCATGGAGGATGGGGATTGTTTATTGAAAAGTTTCTGCTTTGCACTCAACAAATCCACCTTCAGCTGTTCCTTCATCATCTCAGTGTTTTTTTCCTCACTGAGGTTCATCAGGAGCCACAAACCCCAGCACTCATGAAAAGAGGACACGATTACATCACGCTGGTCTGAAAAAACATCATCTTCATAAACACCATCCAAAACATCAAGGTAAACAGAAAAAACTCTTCCTTATTCATGATTGCTGGAATGTCTTTTTCAAGAAACCCAGAGAGTCTGATGTTCACCAGAATATTTCTGGCGTCTTTTGCCTTTTCCAGATTGCTTTCCTGTGATGGGAATGAATTTATTGTTAGGAGGTCTATCAGAGCAGAAACCATTGCATCATGAGTCTGAGAGCTGTGATTTTCCAAGTAGTAATTAACAGTTTCCTCAAATAGAATCTCTTTGAGACTGTGTGATTTCTGTATTAAACTATTCAGATGGCTGAGTAAGTCGGTGAGAGATGTGTTTTCACCCATCATTAGTTTAACAGTGTCAGAGAAATGACTGGCGCACATGATGAGTTGAGCAGATCCTGGACTCCCTTGACGAGCCGTTCGTCCAAATGCTTGCTGTTCGACACGGACGTTCAGAGGTAAGAAGGTTTGCACCACAAACAGACCTCCTGCCTCATTTACACTTTCAATGACCTTTAGGTCTGTTCCTCGACCTGCAAGATTAGTTGCAATGATGACGTCCCCCGCTTGGACTATGTTATCTATTATTGTAGAGTTATCCATGTTGTTATTAACATAGAGTTTTAGTCTGTCTTTTGAAATGGTGTCTGCAAGAGTCTTGCGAAAGTTAACTGCACGATTGATGGTTTCACAGATGATAAGAGCTGCTCGTGGACCTCGATAGACCGTGGAGGTCACTTGATGTTTAACAACATTACAGACGGTCCTGATCCACTCATCTTCTTCAGCTATCACCAAACCCTCCAACTCATAAAGTTTTCTTTGTCTAAATGAGGGAATCTTACACATCTCAATGCCATTGTAGAGCTTCCTCAGCATGTCAAGCTCTGTTTGGTCACCCAAAGTTCCTGTGATCCCATAGACATGATTTGCATATTTCTTGAATAAACCTACATTAGACATGAAGTTTGTTATTAGACTCATGTTAGAAAGTTTAGTTTGGTGTTTCATCTCCAGGAACTGCTGAAGTCCTTCCCCCCATTTCATGTTGTTTTGTACAACACCAGTGCATTTGTAGTCAACAGGAGCGACTCCATCTCCATGAAGAACATATTCATTGCCCAGAGTCATTTTGCTGGCTTCCAGAGCATTTTCAATCCAAGTTTGTGCCTTGTCATTAATGAGGTCTTGAAGCTCTGGGATATTAGATTCACTTTGTACCTTTACTGATTCAGACATTTTAATCCTTTTCCCCACTGATGTAACTACTGAGTCCTTCTCAAAGTGCATAACACGACATTTTCCATTTCCCAGAAGAAGAACTGATATTTCTTGTTTCTTATTTGTACCTGCAGGACTGATTTCATTCAGTTTCCCATCAGATTTTTCCTGGTATAATTTGAAGAAATACTCAGTGTAATTCCCCACGAACATGGTTAAAAAAGCCACCATTTGCACAACACTTGCATTATCTAGTTGTTTTAAAACATTTGTTGTGTTTTGCCTTGAAGATTTCATAGGTATAATTCCTGCGTCCACAGCTGTCTGCACAATACTGAGATGATCAATGTTTTTGTTTTCATGCATGATTTCAGACAGAACCTCAGAGAAGAGCTGAATGTGCCCTAAAATCTCTCCAGAGTCTAAACACTTCAGCTGGTTGATGACAAACCAAATTTCAGCCAGTAATCCATTTAATGGTTCCATGAGAGGCATATTACTATTCAGGTAGACCACTTCAAGACCTTTGTCCAGCATTAGCGAGTCCACCTCATCCACTATAACACACTGAAACTCTCTGTTAGGTCTCACATCGTTTCTGTGGAAGCGCTGTCTCAGAAAATCACCTGCAGAACTCTGAGTCGTACCGTAGACCACCTGACATTCATAGCACTTCTTCAGCTCTTTGTGTTTGGTTTTGTTGCTGTTGATGTCAACAGTGATATTTAGTTCCTTGTAAAAGTCAAACCATTCTTTAGCATCTCTTTCAGCAAGTACAGGAGAACTGAACCATTCTTTAGCGTCTCGTTCGGCAAGTACAGAAGAACTGGAGATGATATCAGGGGTGTTTCCCATCATAGCCTGATATGCTGCAAACATTGCCACGATGCACGACTTTCCTTCTCCTGTTCCAACCTGAACCAGCCGACTTGATTTAGAAAGAACCAGAATGCACCAGCTCACCATCTGAGTCAGGCGAGGTGTTATTCTGTTCTTGCTCTTATTTTGCACTGCTTTGCAGATCTTGCATAACTTTTGCTTTATTCCTTCTAGATGTGGTGGTGTTGTATCTTTTACACATTCGGACACAGAGGACACAATATCTTTCACTTGTGCCATATTTTCTTCGTCAGTATTTCCTTGTTTACGAATTTCCTCCACAATCTCATCCAGT
>NW_015546119.1:4298-5364 GCF_001515605.1 Sinocyclocheilus anshuiensis | reverse complement strand
ATTACGCCTATGGGATGTCCCCACTTTTCACAAAAACAAACCTTTCTGTGTGTGTGTGTGTGTGTGTGTGAGAGCGAGAGAGAGAGAGTGAGAGAGAGAGACTCACATTAATAAATGCTACATAATTATTGTTCATGTTAATTAACAAAGCTTAATTAGTGGCATTTGCACTAACGGCTTGGGCCCGCCATCGCTGCTTGCAGCTATATTCTTATTATTATTAGGGCCCAAGCCAGAAAGGTGCAGGGCCCTATTGATCCCCTAAGGATTATTAGGGCCCAAGCCAGTAAGGCGCAGGGCCCTATTGTTTTTCTAAGGATTATTATTAGGGCCCAAGCCAGAAAGGCGCAGGGCCCTATTGATCCCCTAAGGATTATTATTATTTTATTTTTTATTTTTTATTTTTTTTCAAACTTGCGGGGCTTTTTGGGGGCCTTAACATATTCACAAACTCTTGAAAATTTGCACATGCTTTGGAACCTGCGGCAATTAGGACACCGCAGAGGCTGGGACCTCGGCGTGGTAGAATATGGATTTTTGGAAACATATAGCTGTGAATTACTTCATACTCCTCAGAGGAAAATTACACTATACACACCAAACTTTGTCTACATGATGCCAAAACATTGAGGAACTTATATTGCGGATGGATTTTGGATAGCTTGAACGGTTTTGCCATGGTGATTTATTAAAATAGCAGGAAAAAATGAAAGAGTAATTGTGTTGTATTATTAAAGCGCAGCTTCCAAACAGTTCAAAACATTTTACATACATAGAACAAGTCATTCTGAGGAAATAGTCATAGTTTCACGACTTTACAACACTCTATGGATAACAGAAAATTAAAAAACTATAAGACATCTGATCTCACTCTGCCACTCTGAATCTCTGTGTGAGGAAGGGAGGAGGTGGGGGGCTGGGTGAGTCTGTGTGTGTTGAGAGTGGGAGTGGGAGTGAGAGAAGGGGAGGGTGAGAGAGAGACAGAGAGAGAGAGAGAGAGAGAGAAACTTTTAAACATATCTTTAATCACCAGGAAAAAAATAATCAGTAATTTTTTGTTGTTGTT
>NW_015546119.1:860-3827 GCF_001515605.1 Sinocyclocheilus anshuiensis | reverse complement strand
ACAGATAAAAAGTGGGGGTGAGAGAGCGAGAGCGAGAGAGAGAGACCTTTAAACATCTCTTTAATCACCAGAAAAAAATAATCTGTAATTGTTTGTTGTTGTTTTTGTTTTTTTTCATTACAGCTTAAGAAATCTCTTAGGCCTTATCCTTTTCTGTCAGTTTTAGGGACAAAAAAAAATCCTAGAACCACTTAATTTGTAGGGCACTGACAACATAATTTGGTAACACTTTATAATAACTGCACGCTATGAATCATTAGGTAAGCATTAGTAAATAGTCAGTTAATCCTTTCTAAAGCATTGTCCCAACATTAATAGTCATTAGTAAGCAGTTTATAAGTACAGCTATAAATGCCTTGTTCTTGATTTAAAAGCATATCTATTACAAAGGAGATTTAAAGGCTCAGTTATATTCCTAACAGAAAAAATAAACAAACACAACACAGAGGGATAAATAACTCAGAAATATTTATTATATAAATATAAATAAATATGAATGAAACCAAAAAATAAAAAATAAAAAATAAAAATGAAACTGTACACTTGATTTTTTTTCTATGAAATTGCAGAGGTTTTTTTTCTTCTTTTTTTTTTATCAAGTGAACAGTTGTACAATTTCATTTTTTCAATCTTGAAAAAATATTTTTGTGTTCTGTATCCCTCTGTGTTGTGTTTGATTAACTTTTCTGTTTGGAAGATTAATGAGCTTTTAAATCTCCTTTGTAAATGCTTTACAAGGTATAAACTTTAGATGAGCTCACAAAAATAGATGGCTGGCAGCTTCTAAATGTTTTATAACTACCTGACTTAATCATGAGTTACTCATGAGGACTATGTGTTTATAAAGCATTTATTAACACACTGAGCAACTATTATTCTGTGTATAAATAATAAGATTTATAATTATTAATCATTTACTTACACTTTCTAAATGATCTTATGAACTCCTAAATAACTGGTTTGTAAATAACATAATAATTTAGAAATGATAAATTGATCATTAATAAAGTATGAAAATACAATTATTAAACATTATAGATATGCTCAAGAACAAAACATTTATAGCTGCATTTATAAACTGCTTACTAATGCCTATTAATGTTGGAACAATGCTTTATAACGGATGAATTGACTATTTACTAATGCTTAACTAATAATTCATAGTGAGCAGTTATTATAATTGATGGTTTGGATTAACCCTTTAATTGCCGTATCCCTTAAAACCTGACTGCCGGAGGGTTACTTTAAATGCATGTGCCCACTGTGCACTGTTCTCCTGATGCCTCCGGGATGGCGTTTGCACTGACGGCTTGGGCCCGCCATCGCTGCTTTCAGCTATATTTAGGGCCCAAGCCAGTAAGGCGTAGGGCCCTATTGTTTTTCTAAGGATTATTATTATTTATTCATTTTTATTTTATTTTATTTCAATCGTCCGGGGCTTTTTGGGGGCCTTAACATACTCAAAAACTCTTGAAAATTTGCACAGACGTTGGAACCTGCGGCCATTAGGATGCCGCAGAGACTGGGACCTGGGCGTGGCACAGGGGCTCTACGGCGCCCCCTGGAGCACAGTCAGAAAACTTGACGTATAGCTCACACATACTTACACGAATTCATATGAAACTCAGTAAACATATAGATCTCATTGAGCCGAACAACTTGCCCACTGCATGTCAAAGGCTCCGCCCAACAGGAAGTTGGCTATTCAGAGCTGTGTAAAAAGCGCATGCTCTGGAATTTGATATACTCCTATGAGGGTTTCCATCCGATTGCCACCAAACTTGGTGAACATGATCTCAAGACAATGGGAATGCTAAATTGCAAAAGGATTTTTGATATCTCGAACGGTTTGCTCGTGGCGAGGCAATGAATTTATGGCGAGAAATGAGAAACAGGAAGTGTCTAATAACATCCACATACATTGTCTGATTTTGATCAAACTTCTGGGGTTTGTTCGTTGTATGATGCCGATCGCATACATGTGACTATTAGCAGTCAAAGATATAGCGCCACCAACTGACGGCAGGAAGGGTGTCATTTTCAAAATGCTTTTAATTCAGCATCTTATTTTTTCCCGATTTTCTTCAAACTTCAGCAGATTAATGTCAAAACACGGCCGATGTAAAACTGTTCAGGGGATATTGATATCTAAAATTTTGTTGCCATGGCAACCTGTGGGGTTTGTTCGTTGTATGATGCCGATCGCATACATGTGACTATTAGCAGTCAAAGATATAGCGCCACCAACTGACGGCAGGAAGGGTGTCATTTTCAAAATGCTTTTAATGCAGCATCTTATTTTTACCCAATTTGCTTCAAACTTCTTCAGAATAATGTCAAAACACGGCCGAAGTAAAACTGGTGAGGGGATATTGATATCTGAAATATTGTTGCCATGGTAACATGTCAAACTTGAATATTCTTTTCCGGTGATTTTGGGGCAGATAACATTCTTAGAATTTCATGAAACTCAACACACATATAAGTATTAACGATATATACACACTGGAAAAAGCTCATAAAAGGGCGTGGATTAGGCACTCTATAGCGCCACCTTTTGACAAAACTTGGGGGGTTAGTTTTAGCTACAGTCACCAAACGTGGTACATATATTGATCTCATCAAGCCGGACAACTTTCTAATTTACAGTAATTAGCTACGACCAACAGGAAGTCAGCTATATTGATTTTAATGTGGATTTTTGGAAAAATATGGCTGTGAGTTAATGCATACTCCTCAGAGGAGAAATATACTATACACACCAAACTTTTCCTACATGATGCCAAAACATTGAGGAACTTAAATTGCGGATGGATTTTGGATAGCTTGAACAGTTTTGCTGTGGTGATTTATTAAAATATCAGTAAAAAAGGAAACAGTAATTGTCTTATATTATTAAAGTGCATTTTCCAAACTCTTCAAAACTTTTTACTTATAGAGAACAAGTCATTCTGAGGAAACTTGCTT
>NW_015546119.1:0-618 GCF_001515605.1 Sinocyclocheilus anshuiensis | reverse complement strand
AGAGAGAGAGAGAGAGAGAGAGAGAGAGAGACAGAGAGAGAGAAACTTTTAAACATCTCTTTAATCACCAGAAAAAAAACTAATCAGTAATTTTTTGTTGTTGTTTTTTTTTCCCCATTACAGCTTAAGAAATCTCTTAGGCCTTATCCTTTTCTGTCAGTTTTAGGGACAAAAAAAATCCTAGAACCGCTTAATTTGTAGGGCACTGACAACATAATTTGGTAACACTTTATAATAACTGCACGCTATGAATCATTAGGTAAGTATTAGTAAATAGTCAGTTAATCCTTTCTAAAGCATTGTCCCAACATTAATAGTAATTAGTAAGCAGTTTATAAATACAGCTATAAATGCCTTGTTCTTGATTTATAAGCATATCTATTACAAAGGAGATTTAAAGGCTCAGTTATATTCCTAACAGAAAAAATAAACAAACACAACACAGAGGGATACATAACTCAGAAATATTTATTTCAAGATGCAAAAAAAAAAAAAAAAATGAAACACTTGATTTTTTTTTCTATGAAATTGCAGAGGTTTATTTACTTTTCTTTTTTCATCAAGTGAACAGTAGTACAGTTTTATTTTTTCAATCTTGAAAAAATATTTTTGTGTTCT
>NW_015546118.1:2014625-2014790 GCF_001515605.1 Sinocyclocheilus anshuiensis | reverse complement strand
CACATCGCACAGACGTCCCCGCGACGTACCTGTGCTATCTGGGTGGCTCCAGCCAATTGTTATTGACTTAAATTTCAAAATAAAACTTTATCAATTAAACATTGTTTCTAGTTCATCTAAAATAAAATATGCTATATAAGTAAATATTCTCCGTGAGAGCAGAGC
>NW_015546118.1:1988687-2014481 GCF_001515605.1 Sinocyclocheilus anshuiensis | reverse complement strand
TGCTGCGTTCAAGTCCTCCTGGGACGTTCGTACTTACGAGTTGACAAGTCGTAATTACTAGGTCAGGTGCGTTCAAGTCAGTGTAGTCGTGTACCTTCTTTTAATAAATTACAAGAAAATACAACAGGGTCTGTTAACTCTGCTTATAGAAAATGAAGAGCAAAGAATTCGCATCAAGTGTGTTTTGCGTTTTTAATATTTTTAAAAAGTAATTTATGAAGCCACTTTAATCTGTATCGCATAAAAACTTGTTATTAATTGTTACATTACAATCCTGCCACATTGAAAAGGCTTATTTTTTTGTAAATAAAAAGCCTGACAATGTCACTGCTTAATACCTATAAGTATTGTGATTTATATTTTACTTTGGCAATCTTTATAGGACAACTAAACTATAACAAAAATTTACCGTCAACTACAGACGTTGTATCCATCGATTCCGCCATGTTTCTGACACGCCCCCAACTAACACACTCACGGCTTAAAGAAAATTTCGACTCGTAATAACGACGTTGTGGTGGCGTTCATGTACGTTCAACTCGTAAATACGATCTATCCGACATGACTTGAACGCACCATATTTCTCTACGGAATTGTCGGCGAGGTTTGCACTTTCACATTGAAAACGAACTAGGCCTACGGGTAAGTTCTTCCAAAGTAGCTCCATTTTATTAACTTAAGCATCCCTCTCACTTCTGTTGATTTTGGTCTGTCTATCAATGGTAAAGGCTGTTTGGGCTGCTGAAAGCCAGAAATTACTTATTAAAAACTAAATTTCTCCGAGCTCGAGATTTGATTTCGAGACCTTTTAAGCACTTTGCGGAAACAATACTCAATTTGCATTACATTACTCTATTTAGTGATGGTTCATACAATGTCACTGAGGTTTTTATGACTATTAACATCACTGTCCTTTCATGTTGACAGCAGTTTGCTGACTCTCTGCAGACTCTGTTGCTGTCTCGAAAAACCCTTCAGCATTGGGAGACCACATATCACTAGTTAATAATCATAGATATCAATATATGCTATAAATGTTAAAGCATGTGTGTAGTATACTTACACTCGTTAAAACACAAACTACATGGTCAAATTTCATAAATATTTATTTCATATCGATGAACAATAACTACAGCAGTGGGCTACAGCACTTTTTCAAATAAATGCTATAATAATAGTAGTAATATTTTTGAGGCCACATCTGAAACACTAACATTTACAAGTAGTACTTGGCATTAAAAACAATGGCAATACAATATTTTAAGACACTTGGTGTTTTTTTAAATTCATGTTTGTTTAATTTCTGATATCACAGAGTTTCTGCAACAGTCTAAACAGTTAATATCGATATAGATACAAAACCACTGTGAAAACAGTTAGGGGAGTGAACAGAAGGAGGGGCAAGACAACGGACAATATGCCAAAGGAAAAAAAACCCTGAAAAATATATTCCATCAGTCTCTGGCTCACCCATTCCCTTCAAAGACAACAAAATAGCAAATAAATGATATGTAAAACTCTTCATTTACAAAAACATTCCCAAGTTTTCCCGTTTTAGTCCAGTCTGCTACTAGTGTTAAATGGTTCACGTTCAGATGGACAAAGGTTGAGAGTGAGGGGTCATGCATTCAGCTAAGCAGTTTAATACTTACACCTCCTCTTGTGCTGTTCCTGAGGCTCTTGTGTTCTGTTGTCACTTTGATGACATTCTTTAAAATCTGAGTTGGAACTGTAAACAGCAGAATCAATATTCTCGTTCTCGTTTTATTCGGTATTTATGTGTTGTTTTCCAGTTAAAATATCTAAACATCTTTAAATAATCTAAGAATATTTATTCCTAAATCTAGAAAAAAATGGGCCAAAAAAATGGAAAAAGTCTTAATATCGCTTTGCTTCTCACATAAATTCATCTTGTTTTAAGATGTTTAGATTCTACTAGAAAACAAGACAAAGATATTGGTGAAGATTTTTTTTTTTGGCTGTATAACCTAGAGTCAGAGATATAATCTAAGTAACCCTGGCTTTAATTCAGTTTTTTTTTTATTTGTACCAAATCCATGAGAAGAGTAAATACATCCTAATTCTAAACCATTAATACATCAAATCCCTTTTTATTTTATAGTGGGTTTGAATGGAGGCATGCAGGTGATCCAGAGCCCGTTTCAAGAAGCAACAGCATATAAAGACTGCGTTTGACTCTGTGCGCCTGTAAAGGATGTTCATGGATCAAAGCGCAAACTGTTAGCATAGTAAACAGCTGCACATTTACTAGATGTAGTGACCAAACTGTGTTCTGTAATGGTTTTTGTTTGCTTCCGCCTCATGACATGCAATCCATGGTCAGTCTGATAGAGGGCGCTAGTGCTTGACGGCTGCAGTAGAAAATGGCACTTGTGGGAGACTCCTGCCCTTTCTGCAGAGGGTTTGCATGTCAGGGTTTAAAAGCACGGTGAGGGTGAAGGCAGGTTAGACCATAACACTGATATACACAAGAAGTGAGTTTTATTTCTCTATAATACAATAGAACTAGAAATGTATATATTTATATGTATGTATGTTTACATTTGTATGTTCATGTGCATCTGGTCCGAGATGCATATAGAGTTTTTTACAACTTTGAAATAATCACACAATGTACAAATCACAGACATAGAAAACATTTAAAAACACCAAATTAAAAAATGTTTCATTGTTTTTAAGAGTGTCAATCTTACATTCAGGTCTTGGAGTGAAAAGTAATATTTGCCTTGACCTTAAATTGTGGCTCAAAGCTTTCAAGCCATTTTTGTTTTTACATTTCTTATTTCTGTTCATATGGCTACAAGTTTGCTACAAAGCTACACATTTGTCCAAAAGCTGATGGAGAATGTGTCTCATCAATCATAGAAACTAAATCAAACCTTGACTAACTCAGATTCTATTTTTTTCATTTTTTTTTTTTTTAACATTTTTGGTCGTTTTTTTCATTTTTCTTTAAAAAGAATTCTGAAATAATAGCTGAGAATCTAAATTTTCTAGTTGTATTTCTATCTTATACAGTAAACACAGGATCATACACACACGCACGCATGCATACATCCACCAGGAGTAAATTTTGACATCACCACACTGTAAACTCCTTCAAGTTTAAAGCTCTGGGGATTCATTTGTGCACACAGATGAGTGGGCAGACTGAGGAAAACACAAAATGCAACGTAACATGGCAAATAAGAATGATATAAAGTAAAAGGTAGTAGGATGTGTAAGGTGAGAGGTGCACTTTGATCCACAGACTGTGATTGTCATCACTTAAGGTCCAGAATATCCTCCTCAAAAGATGTGGAGAAGGTAAAAGGGCTGGCCGTGGGAGGGCTATCATCTTGTGGCTCCACCTCAGAGCCAGATGAGCAAAGCCGATGGACATCAGTTTCTGCATCTACAGACTCCATTCCCACTCTGATTGATTGGAGATATCTTATAGTCAGTATACATCACTGGTATACTTGTGTCTAACATGCAGAAATAACCTTTCACTTGCTAGGACTGGGCGACATATAGCTTTAAACATTATAGCTTGATATTTTCAGTCTACTTAACACACTGCTGTTCAAAAGCTTGGGTTGTTTTTTTTTAAGAAATAGCTTTTTATTGAGAAAGGACACATTAAATTGATCAAACAGAATAGTAAAGACATTTATAATATTATTATAAAATTATAAATTATGATTAAATAATACTATTTATTTTGAATTTTAAATAAATGTTGTTCTTTTTAACTTTCTATTCATCAAAGAATGCTGAAAAAATGTATCACAGTTTTAACATGAATAATAATTAAAAATGTTTCTTGAGCACCAAATCAGCACATTATAATGATTTCTGAAGGATCATGTGACACTGAAGACTGAAGTAATAATGCTAAAAATTCAGCTTTGCCATCAAGAATAAAGTACATTTTAAAATATATTTTAGTTTGTAATAATATTTTATTACTGTATTTTTATCAAACAATGACCCCAAACCTTTTGTATATTGTGTAGGTCTATATCTTTTTTTCTTTCAGTAACTGTAAAAAGCTGCAAAAGTCTTGAAATTATTAAAGCATGGGCTAAATGGACTAAGGAGATTTTTTTGTTGTTGTTTTTAAAAACTTGTAAAAATATTACTGTTTATTAGTAATGTAATATTTTAGTACATGATTTTTATGGGAAAAAAATTTAATTGACAAAACATTCAACAGATTCATTAAAAAAAAAAACTTGACATAATTGAGTTTTGAACCAATTAATTGAAACGGTTTATGAAAATGACTGATTTAAGAAAATGAATCGAACTTACCAACTCTGAATTTATCATGAATATTCAATATGTATTGCCCAGCCCTACCACCCAACCAAAACACACACACACACACACACACACACACTTACTGCTCAGTGGTGCTTATCTCTGCTGTTCTCTGTTCTTCCTCCTTGGTTTTCTTGCTAATTTTTCTCTGTTTCACTGAGTTACCATCAGCCTTACTGCTGGGTTCCTCAGTCAAACCTATAACAGGTACAGAGGACAAAGACAAACTCAGACACACACAAATTCATATAATACTGATCATAATTCAATGTAGTAAGCCGAAATGATAAAATTACATTAAATTGCACCTCCAGGAGGTGCAATAGCGCTTCCAATAGTCCACTCAGCCATTCTTCCATGTGTGTGTGTGTGTGTCTGTGTATGTAGGGTGTGAAGTGTGGCAGTCTAGTAATTCAAGCAGTTTATCTAATGTGTGATCAGGATGTCTCACTCTAACACTTCATAATACAAAATGTCTGTCTCATCTCAGTTTGACTGCAGAACAAGCATTACAACAGATCAAGTACGCATGTATCGTTACAGTTTTTTTTATTTATCACCCACAATTGAAAGGTTAATAATAAATGGTACTGAGCTGCACCACTTGTCCAACCTGCTGCGGCTGATTTCTTTTGGTACATTTCTTGCCAGCTTCCCGCTGTGCCGCACAAACGTAATGATAGCTTTCGGTTCAAGAGCGCACAAACACAGAGACACTCACCCAGCAGTTCTTTCCGTGTCCGGCTGGCGATCTCTTTGATCTCCATGCGAGACAGCGAGAGGGAGGTTGTGCTTGCGATCATGGGAGTGGGGCCGATCACACTGGAGGCAGGTGCCGTGAGCACTTTATTGACCAACGGAGACTTGAGGGGCCTCTCTATGCTCCGGCCAACTAGGTTGCTCAATGGGATCTTATAGATGTGTTTTGAGGGAGCTTCACCTTGAAGAAAGAAAGGGGTAGTTGGAAAGGGGCAAAAAAGAAGAGAGAGAAACGAACGAATGAGATGTTAGAATAAATGGTGTAACCGCTACAGAGTTAATAGTCTGTCTAGGTGCAGAACTGCTAGGCACATCAATATCTAATCTGCACAGAATGATGTTAAAACACACATATAGAAATGCACTCACACACAGAGTCACTGCTGAATCCATTATACTGTAATTAGACTAATTAGCTCAAATGAAAACAACTGTGTTGTACCTACCCACAGGTAAGCCTACATTAAGCCTGCATTTGTGGAATAACTAAAACACAGTTTAATGTAATTCTGATGCAGTCTTTTAGTAAACATACACTACCATTCAAAAGTTTAGGGTCAGTAATTAATTTTTTAAAATGTTTTTGAATTGATAAGTTCTTAATGCTAACCAAGGCTGCATTTAAAAACAGTCAGCAATATTAGGGAAATATTACAATTAGAAAAAAAAAACTTTATTTTGAAAATATTTTACAATCTAGTTTATTCCTGTGATGACAAAGCTAAATTTAGCAGCCATTACTCTTCAGTGTTGCTTGATCCCTTAGAAATCATTCTAATATGCCGATTTGGTGCTCAAGAAACATTTATTTAACTACTTCTCCTTTTTTATGATGTTGAAAATAGTTGAGCTGCTTAATAGTTTTGTGGAAACTGTGATACATTTTTTCTTCAGTATTCTTAAAAAAGGATACAGCTGAAAGGAACAGCATTCATTTGAAATGAAAATCTTATTCAAAATACAATTTAAAATAGCAAATTATAAATGCTTTTATTTTCACCTTTGATCAATTAAATGCATCCTTGATGAAATGCTAGAAATAATAATAATTTCTTTAAAAAAAAAACAATCTGACCCTAAACCATTGATTGGTAGTGTAAGTAGTTATCTAATACCCTACTCTACTCTACTTTTTCATATATACAAGACCCATAAGTATTGCAACATTGGTACCCACCTCGGCCATGTTAACTTGAGTTTTCTTACCATTTGATTTCTGTTTTTGTGTCAGTGTTGTGTAGTCCAGGCCAATGTGTTCCAAAATGCCACTCCAAATTGTTACTGTGTTCTGATAGTCTTTGACTGTGTCACACTGCTTTTTCATGTTCAGACAGACAAATTGCTCGGATCAGGAAACTTATCACATCACGTCTGGTTAGAGCATGTCTGTTTTTATAGCATATTTTTCCCTCTCCAAAGTGTGGGCTTCAGACTCATGACTTGGACTTGAGTCAGACTGGAGTCTGTTTTTAGACTTCATTGCATACTTGTGACTCAACTCAGACTTGATCGATGACTCCAGTTCACAGACTGACATTGTTGATTTTTTGGGTGCACTGAGCCTAATCTCACATTTACATTTGTCAACAGTTGTAAACATTCGGCCAAATTAGGTAAAACAGTAAGTTCAACCCAAATAAAGCCCACCAAATTGGAACAGGAATGGAATTTTTTGGGAAATTTGATGGTCCACAACCAGAACAGTCTGATTGGTTAGGACTGTTCGTTTAGTGCATGAAAATTATGTTTTTACAGTACAAGTCTATAAGGTAAATGTACAGCACCACAAATGTATCATGGTTAACTCTCATATTTTCTATCCGCTTGACTTAACTTGACTCTTGACTCAGTCTTGTAAAACAATGACTTGACATCATGTAGATAGCTAAAATAATTTTGAATAGATAGTCTCTAATACTCGTTCCTCAGAAACTAGGGCAACCACATGGGAAGGGCAGAGGGGAAGCCACTTAATCAGTGCTGACTGTCTGCCTATGTTAATGAAGTATTCCATGTATCACTTTTTGGTCATTTTGGGCAGAGCGAGAGCAGGAAATTATGGAAACTGCAAAGCCACTGGACCAAAATGGAGTTATATATCAATGTGAAGTGTCACTCCACCGGTGTCTCAATAAAAAACAAAAACAAACAAACAATAAAAATATATATGCTGCCAGATAAAGTTTTAATAAAGAACCAACACAATAATAAAATACAATAATAAAAAACAAACAAACAAAAAATTGACATAAACCTTAAGAAATACTACTTTTATCTGGGTGAGAGGGTTCAATATGTGCATGTTATTGAATATGCATATGGGGTAGTGATACTATGATTGCTACAGTATCTTAAATACTGTACTGAAAACAGTATTGGCATTTTTGATTAATAAACTACACGCATGGTGATTCAGAGCAAATAATTCACACACATTTTAGTAGCAACAAACAAGAATCTTGAAAACTGTAGTCATGTTAGATAAAAGAGCAAGGATCTGGTTAGAGACATGACAGTGTCCAACAGCATACACCAGGCAAGGAAGAATGCTTCCCCTTTAAGTTAATTTAGAATAATTAGAGAGTCATAATCAAACACAGGTCTGTTTTGTTATAAATCCATGCGTGTGTCAGGAATACACTGAAAGTATTCCAAAGTCATCTTTGTACCATGGAACAGCAACTTGGGAAAGAAATATATACATACACACATTGTATTGTGTGTGTGTGTGCATATATATATATATATATATATATATATGCACACACACACACAATACAATGTGTGTATGTATATATTTCTTTCCCAAGTTGCTGTTCCATGGTACAAAGATGACTTTGGAATACTTTCAGTGTATTCCTGACACACGCATGGATTTATAACAAAACAGACCTGTGTTTGATTATGACTCTCTAATTATTCTAAATTAACTTAAAGGGGAAGCATTCTTCCTTGCCTGGTGTATGCTGTTGGACACTGTCATGTCTCTAACCAGATCCTTGCTCTTTTATCTAACATGACTACAGTTTTCAAGATTCTTGTTTGTTGCTACTAAAATGTGTGTGAATTATTTGCTCTGAATCACCATGCGTGTAGTTTATTAATCAAAAATGCCAATACTGTTTTCAGTACAGTATTTAAGATACTGTAGCAATCATAGATTGTGTGTGTGTGTGTATATATATATATATATATATATATATATATGCGCACACACACACTACTTATTTAAATTTGGGTCAGTAAGAAAGTAAAGGTACACTATGTAACTTTTTTTTGTTCAGAATTTACAAAATGTGCAATTATATTATGAATCTGTCTTCCAAAGCGTGTTTTTGTCTTATCCTGAATCATTATGGTATGACTATAATAAGTGTTTATATTCAGACTATTCTAGACAGAACAGGACGGCAACTGCTTTACATTAAACTGTTTACATTAAATTAGCAATTTACATTAAATTAAAAAACAGTTATTTAAAATGAATAACATTTCACAACATTACAGTTTTCATTAAATTTTTGATCAAATAAATGCATCCTTGGTAAGCATAAGATACTTTTTTCAAAAACATTAAATAATCTTATCAAACCCCAAATGGTAGTATAAGTAAAATAATAATAATCAAATTTGTTCTATACAGATTGAAAGAAAATAAAAACATACAACAAGAAATGGTAACACTTGACAATAAGGTGAAATTAGCTGAATTTAGCTAATGCATCATGCATTTACAGCATGTAGTAATCCAGGTTAATGTTAATTTATAAATGTAACATTGATAATTATTCATGTTTGTGGAAAAAACACTAATGTTATTTTATACTGCTTGAAATGTTAGAAATGAATTTGTAGAAAGAACAGATTAATAAATGCTGTAAAAGTACTGCTCATTTTTAGTTCATGATACCAAATGCATTAACTAATGTTAACAAATTGAACCTTATAGTAAAGTGTTACAATCTTGTTGTATTGTGAATGTTATGTTGAGATGATTAATGGTATGTTATCCGTCTATTTCCCATGGTGCAAAAATGGCAGCCACAGACAGTTGGCTGGATGTTTAAAAACACCAGGATGTGGATTTTGTCACAGCCCCTTGATGGCCCTCTTCAGGCCTTGTGTGTAGCCAAAAGTGCTAAGCTCTGGAGGGCCGTCCAGACCGCATGTGTGTGTATGTGTATGTATGAAGAGGGGCTCTGACAAAAGTATCCATGGTGACACAGCGATCTGTAACTCAAGCTGCAGCAAATGTGTCCCATTTCCCTAAAGCGTCTGTTCAGCCATCTCTGTCTGTCTCTATGTATCTGTCTCTCTCTGTCTATTGATTTCCTCTCCCACCTCTCTATCTCATTCACCTCAGTTTCTCTCCACTGTTCATCTTTTTTCCTAAAGACTCCTCAAGCCACCATTTTTTCTCTGTCTCTGTCATTCATTCTGTGGGACTGCAAGAAGGAAGGGACACATTATGTTAGCTGCATATTTCACTCAACACCGTCTGCATGCGTCTGTTAATTGAATAATAGACAGGGTGAGTCTCCGTGGTAGCGTGCATTAGTGAGGCAGCATGGGAAATGTAGGCAACAGAAGTGCCTGCAGTACCTTCAGAGTCTTTAGACATGTAGAGGGATAGCTTGGTGCCGTAGGGGATCCGAATACAATCTGGACCAGGGATGGAAAAGAGCAATATATCAACCCAACCCACGCACAGATTAAAAGACAAATGCATCGTAAGACAATACACAGACTCACAACTCGCATACAAAACTCGCTACCAGAAGAAATGCAGGACACTGTCAAATCCTAAAAGCAAATACCCATGTTTAACCTCCTATATTAAGTTTAATAGCATGGGAATTCAGTTTAATTGTTCCATCAAGAGCAGAAGCCTACCATCTCCAAGCGGCGAAGGGAAGACAGGCATCTCGTAGCCAGTTGGAGTCTGAGGGGAACTCTGGGAACTAGTGTCTCTGGAGCTACAGTTGGAGGCAGAGTTTATAGGTGCTGACGAGATGAAATAGATATCAGACTACAGAAAAAAGAGAGGAAGAAATAACAAGAGAAAAACTGTAAGAAATGTGAAATGACTAATAAATGTTTGGAAAGGATTTGTATAATTTATACAGAAGAATTATTTATTATTATTTAATAAATATTATTTATTTATACAGAAGAATGCATCTTATAAAAGAGACAACAGTGTCATCAATACGTTTTCAGCTGTTAATAAATTTTCCATGTGTTAAAGCTGTGTAAATTCTTTTTTATTAGAGTGTACTCTTCCATTAAAAAGTCTGTGGTTAGTGAGATTTAAAAAAAATAAATTAACATTTTTATTCAGAAAAGATGCATTAAATTGATCAAAAGTGACAGTAAAGACTTCTAAATAACTGCAAAAAAAAGTATATTTCAAATAAATGCTGTTCTTTTGTCAGCAAAAGAAAATTTTGAAAAAAAAAAAAAAAACTATTTGAAAAATTGTTAATGGCTTCCACAAAAAATATTAAGTTTTTCAAAATTGATAATACATTTGCCATTACAGGAATCAATTATATTTTTTTAAGATTTATTTTTGGCATTTTTGCCTTTATTTTTTTGCCCTTGAGTCGGGATTCAAACTTGGGACGCCCGTATCTCAACGGCGCACTGCCCACAAGGCTATCGGCACTGACAATCAATTAGATTTTAAAATGTATTAAAATATAAAACAGTTATTGTAAATTATAATAATATTACTGTTTTTAGTGTATTTTCGATCAAATAAATGCAGTCTTATCGATTAAAAAGTCTTACGGATCCCAAATATTTAAAAAGTAATCTAAAAAAAGTGTAATAAAAGATTTAAAATATGGTTTCAGACTGTACAATAAAAATTTAATTTACACCAGATAAATACACCGCTATATAATGGTCTTCATAGGTAGAACCTTATGGCTAGAACACTTACTCTGGACGCAGTCAGTTGCAATTCTGGAACGACAGCTGTATATACTAGGTTGCCATTAACGACTAGTCGAATCTCTATGGAGTCAGTAGTGAATGCAAGGATATACGGGAACGCACACACTGTGACACAGGAAGTGACAGAATAGTGAGACATCTCAATTATTTCCACTAATGCAAATGCAAAACGAATGTTGAACTGTAGAAAAATTAGTAATAACAAAGAATTTTCAAGATCCTAAAGGCACTGACCAATAGCGTTTGGCATTTGGTTCCAGCTGAAATGGAAGTCTGAAGTATTGGGCTGAATCATGGGTGTTGCTCCGTTAAACGGACACACCTTCTTATAGACGCAGATATCTGTTAAAAGAAAAGTCCAGCTTTAGAGAATCTGACTATGCAGATGCAATCACTGACACTGTAATAGACACTAACTGTTATAGCAAAGAAGAAGTCCAGCCTCTCCATCTTCATACACATCTATGGCAGCAACAAAGTTCACCTGGAGAAAAGTAATAGACACTCATGTTACCAATCAAAAACTGACAGTTTGGTGTACATAACTGATAAAGGGAAGGGGAGGATATCTAGATCGTGTTATATTGTGTAAATGAATGTGTACACTGCTGTTCAAAAGTTTGGGTCAGTAAGATTTTTTAAAAGAGGTTTCTTATGCTCACCAAAGCTGCATTTATTTGATCAAAATACAGTAACAGTAATATTGTGAAGTATAACAATTGAATGTTTTTTCGATTTTAATATATTTTAAAATGTAATTTATTCCTGATAGCACAGCTGAATTTTCAGTAGTCAGTACTCAGTGTTGGGAAGGTTACTTTGGAAATGTAATAGGTTACAGATTACAAGTTACCTATTTAAAATGTAATAGTAGTGTAACTTTTTCAATTACTTTATTAAAGTAATGTACCTGATTACTTTTGATTACTTTTTGATTACTTTTCTAAATTTCTAATGAATGTTTATTTGCAACTGTTAATCATTTTCAAACATTTACACCATGCAGGGTTAACCTTACTGCCCTAGCTCCCCCTAAACCTATTATAAAATATGATTATTTGTCTGCTAAATTACTACTGTAACATTACAATAGATAATAATGATGTCCTTTATGCAGTATTTTGAGTGATGACTGATGAGCAATGGGCTGCTGCTGCTTAACTAAGTAAACAAAAACAAAACTACAATAGCATATTTACAGATGAAACTGACCTGGACTTGAAACCCTGAACAGTAGTTTTGCTTCTCTGCTCTACCTGTCCACAGTCCACTCCATTCGCTCTCTCGCATTGATTACTCTGATCCAAACCGTTTGGCGGAGAGTGCGCGAGCTGAAGCATTGCCAGTCACGACTAACCGATTCATGATTTATTAGAGATTTAATTATCGAATGGCGAATTTGGAAATAATCGCTTTAGTATATTCGGCAGGCAATTATACAATAATAATATTAAAATAGCGGGCCAAATCGGCTGCCAGACCACTGGGAATTGTCCCGGTTTTCCCGATGGCCAGCCTGATTTCCACAGACACGCAGAACTTGCAGGATTCATATATTGTCTTTTTGCGGCTTAATATTCACAGACACTAGTCCATATCGCGTTTTGATTCAAGTGTACTGACCTACTTTTGATTTATTCGTCCAAAATGTGGCATATTCCGTCCGCGTTAGGCTATAGGAATTCCATTTTTATAACTAGATTCTATGAACCAGTCTGTGTTTTCCGCATCATGGAAATTATAGGGCCGTATGTCTCTAGAGTAGTCAGTGCAATTTGGGAAAGAAATAAATTAAATCTCTATGTGGATGTGTGTAAACATTTAAATGTAATCCCCTTTGTAATCGTTAACATTTTCATAAGGAACTTTAATTTAATTACACATTTTTTCTTAGTAACTGTAACTGATTACAGTTAAATTTATTTTGTAATTAAATTACATAACGCCATTACATGTAACTAGTTACTCCCCAACACTGTCAGTACTCCAGTTGTCAGTATCACATGAACCTTCAGAAATAATTTAATATGCTGATGTGCAGCTCAAGAAACATTTATTGCTAATATCAATGTTGAAAACAGTTGAGCTGCTTAATATTTTTGTGAAAACTGACTTGTCTGGATTCTTTGATGAATAGTTCAAATGAACAGCATTTATTTGAGAGAAATCTTTTGTAACATTATAAATATCTTTACTGTCACCTCTGATCAATTAAGTGCATCCTTGCTAAATAGAAATATATATTTTATATAAAAAAGAATAATCTTCCTGACCACAAATGGTAGTGTATGTTTTTTTATTCAAGTGGCTGTTTCTCACCCGGTTGGAGTCTACATGGTGTAGTCTGTAAGCGTCTCCTGTACTCTCATTGATCAAGTCAAACTGATGTCTGTAGGCCACACAGATCATGTGATCATTCTCTCCTGTTGGGCCATCAACCAGGGCCATGACCACCGGCGAGTCACATAAGCAGATCTCCTAAGAAAGGAGACAGCAAACATTCAAACTGTTGAGAGCTTTTGAAAAATTTGTCTGTGAGAACTGTTCCTATAAACTACAAGTGACAATAAAATGCAGTTAACGTCAATGCATGACATGTGTAAGAGTGCTGAATCCGTCTCATACCCGTATGTACTGGAACTCTTCCACAGGTGAGTCAGTAGTCCCTGTGACTGTAGCGATAGAGCCAAGGCAATCGAGGCGTGACTGTTTCCTGGTGATCAGGAGGAGCTTGTTTCTTATCGCCGCAACGATTCTGAGCTCCACCCCATGATGCGTGTTTATGGAGTAGAGATGGCAGCCTGAGGAAACACATTTCTGTTACTTGACTGCGATGATCTTGGAAATCATCTAATTTATTAGCTAATTATTAAATTCTTCAAGAAACTTCAAATTTGTCAAATAGACAGCATAGCTTTAATAAGCTTATAGGGATCGTTCACCCAAAAATGAAAATTCCGTCATTAATTACTCACCCTAATGTCGTTCCAAACCCGCAAGACCTTTGATCATCTTCGGAACACAAATGAAGATATTTTTGATCAAATCCGAGATCTTTTTGACCCTGCAGAGACCGCAGAACTCCCACGTTCAAGGCCCAGAAAGGTAGTAAGGACATCATTAAAATAGTTCATGTGACATCAGTGGTTCAATCGTAATTTTAATATTAAAGTTGTTATTTTTTGTTTTCTTTGCATACAAAAAGTATTCTCATAGCTTCTTAAATTAAGGTTGAACCACTGATGTCACATGGACTATTTTAACGATGTCCATGCTACCTTTCTGGGCTTTGAACGTTTCAGTTGTTACTGTCTATGCAGGGTCAGAAAGCTATCGGATTTCATAAAAAATATCTTAATTTGTGTTCCGAAGATGAACAAAGGTCTTACGGGTTTGAAACGGCATTAGGCAAAGTAATTAATGACAGAATTTTAATTTTTTGGTGAACTATCCTTTTAACTACTTTGAATTAGAAAATTTAAATTGCAGAATGTTGCTTCACCAACACTCATATTTAGAGTTTAAATAATATTGTCAGCTTTGAAATCATTTCAAATATTTGTGTGGGTGATGACTAAAGTTCTTCTTTCGTACCTTTGGTTTTCTCAAGCTTGTTCTCTCGACTGTCACACTTGGTGCGGACAAGCTGCCGCTCCTCTATCCCGCGTTTGAGAGAGCTCAGTCTGTAAACATACAGTCGAGCATCTTTCCCTGCAACACAGTCGAAATTGGATATAAAGCAATTGGAATTAAAGCTTAATTTGATGTAAAGACTCAAGCACTCTGGTTCAGTTTGAATATTCAAATGAGTGTAATTACTTTAGCTGTTTAGTGAATTCTACAAACAACAGCTTTCAGAACCGTAACTATATGATAACTGGCTGGCAACAAATGAGAGACCCGTCTCATCAAACTGAATGACATCTCAGCTAATGCAACATGTTTGGTTTTCAAATGCCTGTCGTAGTGAATGAAAGTTGCTTGGTGACCGAGTTGATAACCAATTCATTATTTTCCCTCTGGAGAAGCTGTGCTTTCCAATAAGAGTGAGAGTTTGCTGTACACCGTCTTGAACTAATGATCAGAATAGAATAGACTCTAAATTACATGGATCCCTAGTCCGTGCTTCTCTTTATAATGAGCTATAAGTCTAGACAATGCGAACCAGAGATGCTGCCCGCATGTGTGTGTGTTTGAGATACTATTTTGTGCTATTCCCTGTTGGCTAAAGATGCTCATTAGAGCAAAGACCTAGAGTTTCCTTCGCCGCTTTGCTTTGGTCTCTTTCTTTCTCACGCTGTCTCTCTTCTGGCAGATCATTTCACACCCTTTCTTCTACCCACATACGAATTGTCTCATATTCATATGCTCATGTAAATAGAAAAACAACACACATCTTACCCTTATCTGCTCTTGCAATGAGGAGGTCCTGAGGTTCAAGCACGTGCATTTGTTTGACAGTCAAGGTTTTGTCAAATACCTGCACCGGAGGCAGGGTTGGTGAATCTAGATCAGCATGCAAAGCAAGATTAGTTTGTGGTCTGCATGGTAACTCAATCCCCCAAAGAGATTTGCTTGCTTTGATTAACAGACACATTTGATAACTATCACTGTAAAAAAAACGTACTGGGATAAACTCTTTGTAATATTTATACGCATTTGTTTCTTCTGTAGTGTAGTGGTTTTGCTTTACATACCTGCATTGGAGAACAGTGGATCTGAGGCTAAAAGGGAAGATAGAGGTAATCAAATTTCATTTTTTTTAGTAAAAAAAAACAAAAACAAGAAAGTGCCTTGAACACTACCATTCAAAAGTCTGGGGCCAGTATTATTATTATTTTTTTTAAAGAATTTAATACTTCCTTATTCAGGAAGGACACATTAAATTGATCAAGAGTGCAATTAAAGTGATTTATACTGTTACAAAATGTAAATAAAGGCTGTTTTTTGGAAGAATCCTAAAATATGGATTATTCATTGAAGGCTAAAATCCTAAAGCATTGTTTCCATAAAAATATTAAGCAGCACAACATATTAGAATATTAAAAAGATTTCTGAAGAGTCTGAAGACTGTTCAGCTTTGCTATCACAGGAATAAATTACATTTTAAAACATTAAAACAGAAAACTCTTATTTTAAATTATAATAATATTTCATAATCCTGTTTTTACTGTATTTTTGATCAAATAAATGCAGCCCGAGTGAGCATAAGAGAGTTCTGTCAAAAACATTTAAAATCTTACAGACCCTCTTTTGAATGGTAGTGTTTATTTCATTTTCTCATCCTCACGTTCCAACCCTTTGTGATTTTCTTTTTTCCACAGACATAAAAAAAAAAGTTATTGTCGGCACTAGTATTTTTGTGCATTTTGTCAGTTTGTAAGCTTGACAGCCTCTTCTCATTGTTCCTTTTTATTGTATGGAAAAAGCAGCATCAAAGTTTCTTTTTGTAATCCAACTGTCCTTTTTAATGTAATGATTATTGAAATGAACTCTCAAATGAACTCAATGTCCATTAATACAATCCATCAAAAAAACCTGGTCAAAGTTACATTCAGTACATGTCATTTGTAAGAAAACTGCTCCTCTGTCCAGTTGTATTGTTTCTCATGAAAAAGCATTCTCACCCTCCAGCAGCATGACCCCTGCTGAATCTGTGGCGACCAGTAATGACTGTCCCCACGAATCTCCACAGACTATATCATACGGGAAGCTACTGCAGAATGACTGTGACTCCCATGGCTGCAGAGAACATGGCAACACACAGTTAGAGATGAACCGAAAGCAAAATAACAGCATCCATCTAACTTTCCTCTTGCCCTCTCACCTCTTTCCTGCAAAGACCAGTAGTGACTAAACTGGTGGGTGCATCCCCTCGAACTATAGTTTTCAGCTTCAAGGCCTGGACGCAATATTATATCTATTAATGACATTACTCATATTGTGACATTGTCTTTCATGCCATATCTTTATATTTTATTCGTATTTCTACATCCTACCTGTCCCACTCGAACAAACTCAGCCTGGCGTGCCTCTTCTTTTTTACGGGCGGATTTGGGTGACTCTGGCAGTACGTCGCTGAATGAGCGTCGGTTCAGCATGTTCTGCGGAGAGAAGGGAACCTACAGGAGCAGTACAGATAAAGATGGGTCTGAGAGACTGACCCAGAAACAGACAGAAAGACAGAGCAAAGCAGAAACTAACAAATTCTTACACCACTGTACCTTACCAGCCATCATAGATAGAGTTAAGAATCAAATAATGATGGTTCAAATTCTGATTCTACTATAGAACACTCATTTATGAGTCTTTTTGATAAAGAACTGATTCAAAAGATTCATTTGTTAACAAAAGTTATCAGTTGAACTGTTTTCTTGCTGCATATGAGAGCAACAGAAAGGTTTACTGTCAGAGTAAGATGAAAGTAAGATTTTAACTAAACAATACAAAGACAGTAAGTCTTTGTATTGTTTAGTAAAAATATTACTCTTTCATTAAAATAAATGGAACTGGTTCTTGATTCCCAACTCTAGTAAATGAAGAATAGAAGAACCCTAAAACAGGAACAGTAACAGACAACAATAAAAAGACAGTGTCCATTTCTAGTGGCAACTGACAGGGGGCTGCAACAGAATGAAAGTGTATTTGAAAGCTCAGTGGTTTGGAAGAGTGGTGTAAATAGAACTGTGCGAAGAAACAGTGCAAAACATCTGAAAATATATGTCAGAAAAGGAAATGAGGTAAAAGTCTGAGGATAAACATAGTGAAATACAGAAAAGTATTGAGCTATATCAGTGCTTTTCAACCTTTTTGAATCCAAGGCCCTTCTTTGTCCACAATAGTATTTGAAGGCCCCATGACTCTGTCAGTCATTTGTAATTTACTAGATAGGGATTTTTTTTAAATGTATAATTTACTCAAAATGTACTAAAAAAAAAATTTTTTAGAGCTTGGCATAACTAGAAAAATATGCATTCATTATGAAAAAATTGCATTTTCAGGTCTAGGAATCACACTATTAAAATTTGGCTTCCTCATATATATCAGTTTTCCTCATATATATCAAGACAATGGGAACGCTGATTCTTCAAAAGAAAAAAAAAACAGTTGTTTAGAGGTGAATTAAAGTAAGAGATATCTTAATTTTTAGTTCTTTTGGCTTATTTTAATTTTGAGGCCCCCTTGGCAGTTTGCTGAGGCCCCCTAGTAGGCCCCGCCCCCTGATTGAGAAACACTATGTGTTCATACCTTGGGCATGTCAGGCATGAGATCCTGGTACAAGGATCTGATCAGCATGTCCAGTGTGCGCTGACGTTTCTGAGCAAAAGTGGGGGTCTCGAGAGTGGCTTTTTCTCCATTTATTACTATAGGAGACAGAAGGATAAAGGTAGCAGTATTATGTAACAGAATTACCCGTAAGAAACAGCATGACTCATTTTACAAGGTCTGTTTAATGAAAGCATCTGCTTTACTGAGTTCATGAGCCAAAACAAACCATTAAAGCTGGCAACAGAAAAACACAGGTGTATATTCTAACAGGAGGTCTGTGTGAAGCAGACAACATGAAATGACATTTGGAATGCATTTAAAATTATGTAATCTATTTTGACTGGGACATGAAATAGTAGTCTTAGATTTTATGGCTTAAATTATTATTAATAGGCTGTGATATGGCTGGTATTCACAGGCTTGGTTACATCAGCAGAAAAGTGATGTTTCAGGGGAAAGTTGTTATACTGTATTTTGGTGAAAGATTATAAACTTTATGTACTGGTGAATTTACTAACATTTAACTAGTAAAAAGTCCCTGAACTCCTGGTGGTCTGTGAACACTGGAGGGGAAGGGAGCGGTGGGCCAAACAGCGGCACGCTCTCCTCTGAGAAAATCTTCAACCTGCAACAAAACAAAATGATTAAGATACAAATAATATACACTAGCATTCAAAGTAGTTTTTTTATGTTTTTGAAGTCTAAAATATTATTATAATGTAAAATATCTGTTTCCTATTTAAATATAATTTAAAATGTAATTTGTTCCTTTGAAGACAAAGCTGAATTTTCAGCAGCTATTACATCTTCAGTGTCACATGATCCTTCAGAAATCATTCTAATATGCAGATATGATCAACTTTGAAAACAGTTGTGCTGCTTAATATTAGAGCTCATATTATATTGTTAAGGATTCTTTGATGAAGAGAATGGTCAAAAGAACAGGAATGATTTGAAATGGAAATTTTTGTAACACTCAAAACGTCCTTACTTTAGTTTTTGATCAAATTAATGCACCCTAGTGGAATAAAAGTATTAATTTAATCTAAAAAATCTTTTGAACAGTAGTGTATATACAATCTAATAATATTTAATGTATTATTAAAACAACATTTAAAGGCACAATATGTAAGATTTTTTTATTAAAATATCCAAAAACCACTAGAACAGTGTTATATATTTTGCTGACTTGTGTACTTCCATTATCCCAAATGTTTGGAAGAATGTTTAAATCCAGAGAAATAAGCAATTTTAACTAGTGACACGGACCGTGTCCATAGTGTCATTGTGTCGTCTGCCAATGACGTCATAACCCCTCGATTTTCGGTTTTGTTTTGTAGAAAACATGGAAACACCAAAGACGCTTTAATATGTTGTGCGTTTTAATAGACCCGTGACGACCGCACAGAGTAGCATTATAACAGAACTTTCAAATGTATTTAGTATGATAAAACAGCGCTGCTTTTTTCCCCCACATACGCACAACTGGAAGGAGCGGAAGCGGTCGACTGTGGCATAATAAAAGCTCCGCTGCTTTCGAGCTGTGTGTCACGCTCGTTCAGCTGCCTCGTTTCGCTTCGACGGCTTTCAGCCTCACCCTGCTTCATTCTACTACGTTAATAAATCATTAGCTCATCCATGAACATGATTTCTGCCGGAATCCCGTCAGATTGCATCGGCTGTGGGGATGAAGACGACAACTCCCATGATTCCACACTCAGTCACAGAGTCATCAAACTACACCTTTGTCTATTTGTTTATTTTGAATACGCGCCCTCTAGCGGCAAAAATTACATATTGTGCCTTTAACATATGCTATGCATAAAAAGTAAAACCTCAAATATACACACAAACCTGTAACTATCATTCTGGCTATTATATCGAACTAAGGCAAAAATATCTGTGGTTTATGTAAAAGAAATTATACAATTGCTTGATGTATTTTTAATCATTGTCTTGTAAAAAATAAAATCACCCATAAATAGCCTAATTGCTGTCATTGAGTGACTCATTTCATCATTTCCACTCAGCTTGAGGATGAAGGATACGTGTGAAATGGGAGCGAATCATAGAGGGTTTGAAGGACGGAGAGGCGTCATCTCCCTCCTGAAACACAATGGTCACAATGTCGTTCCCAATATGTCTCTTCCTCTCTACCTGCACAGATTGAAATAATGAAAGCTATAATCATGCATTCATGAAACACATTTTAAAAGGCTGCTTTTGTTACCTGAAACTATTACACCAACATTTTTCTCTCCAGTCTGAACAAATGATGGACAAATGTTTCATTTTGAAAAGAGCACATGCCTATGTGTGTGGGTTTGTTGGTCCGTGTGCATGTGTGGACATTCAAAAGCTGCTATATGACCTCTGACACCTCAAGCCTGTTAGCCAGAAAGCATAATTGAGCTTGTTAATGAGTCTGCACCATTACGGTCGGAAAGGAGCTTTTATCTTTTATCTCAAGAGCACACACACATATAAAACATTCCCTTAAAGCTCAATTACTACATGGCTGCATTTCACCTGCCCCTCTCCACCAGCTAATATCTCTCTCATTCTCTTTCTCTCTCACACACACAAACACACGCATCCAGACACAAATACATGCGCATGACCGTGAGCTGCGACAGGAATGCGTATTTACTTATTGCAGCGACAGATTCATTTCTACTGAGAGCTCAATTATGATTCTCTGCCACTTCCCCTCTTCCTTACACAAGAGCATACTTCCAGTGACATACCATTTAACACTTGAACAACACCAACATGCAGGGCCGTTTCTAGGCATAGGCGAGCTAGGCGGTCGCCTAGGGTGCCACCAGCTGAAGGGGCGCCAATGAGCGCACATACTGGCACTTTTAGCAGGGTTGCGATAAAGAGTGGCATGGTCACCCTGAAATATGACTGCCGCCCCCACTGGATCCCCCAACATTATTGGGCTTGAGTACTGTCAATCTGACGATGCCTGTATGCCACTAGATCAGAGTGCTGTCAATTGCTGCCTGATTGTTGCATGCAAAGTTTGCATTTGGAGCGCTCAACAACGCCGTTAGATCAGTGGGCTCTGTCAGTGCATCCTTTATTAGACCGCTTTGTCGAGTTAAATGCATCCTTACGGAGGTGTCGAAATGCTGAATCAATTCATTCTTCTTCTTCTTCTTATTCATTTTTTATTGGCAGCTCACAATCAACTTGGCAATAAAGCTCTTTCTGATTCTTTCTGATTCTGATAATTTGGGGCGGGGGGGCAATAGGGATTTCGCCTAGGGCGTCAAATTGGCTAGAAACGGCCCTGCCAACATGACTGACTCTCTTACATGTTTCTAGCATCTGACAAGCAGGGATGAGCCTTCTAGGATCAGTCAGTTAACTCCAAAAACGCCTCATGTTTTCCCAAACCCATATGTTGTTCATTCCACAGTGGAATTGTTGTCAGTAACATGTATAAAATTTCTAAAATTGAGAATAAAATGACCTAAAAACAATTATTTGGCTTTGCTTTAACAAAAGCCTCAACAATATAAGTCGATTTCATAGCACAGGTTACTGAGTGATGATTATGTTCCATTGAACACATGGGATGGAAACTCCTTGCTTCATGCCCAAATAGTTTTTTGAAATGTTAATTAATTTGCATAATTACATTTTGCAACTTGAACAGAAACGCAACAATGCAACATTTTTGAATCAGTAAATAACGACTTAAATATTGCATGATTTACAGCTATTTACACATTCAAAAATGTTTGTAGTTTCTGTTTGTAGCTTGACAGATGCAGTTACTATGAACTGTCCTTGATGGAAAATAACTGTAAAGGTTCTTCTTTTGTGTTCCACTCATTTGAAACTCATTTGGGTTTGGAAAACATGAGGGTGAGAAAATGATAACTGAATTTCCGTGTGTGTGAACTCTCCCTTTAAAAAGAGTTTTCTTTCAAGAAAAGACTTGCTCTCCCTTGTGAACTCTACTTGATTTCTGAGTCTTCCGACTGTTTGGTTTGTCTGCATGCTTTTAGGGGTCGGCAAGAGACTTTTGGAGCGCATCAGCTTTCCTACTCTTTTCATGAGCGGTTCAGCATTGGTAAAAAGGTGGTTATTGACACGAAGGGCTGAAGAGGCTCTCGGCTGTAGAGTGCCAAGACCTTGAACCGACACAAATACTTTGAAAATCCTGCTATTGTCAATGTTTCCACAAGCACTCCAGTGCACAAGAGCACTACTTGTACTCAATCAGACATATGATCTGATAGAAAAAGTGAGAAACAGAAAGGGAGAGAGCGAGAGAGAGAGAGAGAGAGAGAGAAAGAAAGATGGATTGCTGTGTGTGATATAATCAAGAGAAGAGAGAGATATGAAGTGAGAGAGAGTGAAGTGATTGACGCTTGATGTAATCAGGATATGGAGCTGAGGGGGGAAGGGGGAAAGGCAGCAGAGAAAAGAGAGGGAGAGACTGACCGCTGTGATGTCCAGCGCTTTTGGATGTTAAATATAGCCTGTTTTCCACTCACCACCTACTGAGCTACAGACTGCCTCCTTTCTGCCTCAACAAACACACGCAGCTCCCTTCTCTTTTGCTATCATTCAAATGTATCTTTCATTCCTCCTCTCTGTCTGTGTCCTCTGCTCTCTATTTGTCTTTCTCTTATTCTGTTTATAGTTTTACTTGGATGTGTTTCTTTGTGTGTGTGTGTGTATGTGTGTGTCTAAAGTCTTATTCAGATACAACTGGTTTTTGAAAATCCCGTTTGGATAGTACTCATATTGGGAATGGGCTGATAATGATACTGATAATACGAAAACTTGATAAATATTGTCATGGTTGGTAAATGACATATTAAAACTCTGTACTATATTGTCTAAATAAATTCAAATCAAAACATTAAAAAGTAAAATTTGTCATTTTAAATGCGACAAGTGAATTTAGGCACAACATAATGGACAATAAAAGACCCCAAACTTTTGAATGGTAGTGTAAATAAAAATAAAAATAAAAATAAACAATATGGTACAAATATACTGTGCATCTTATAGCTTATGTGTTCTTTATCTTACCTGTTGCTTGTTCTCTTTAGAATAAGGTAACATGGTGGAAACATGGAACATGAGCTCATGACCCTGATAGACTGTGTAGATAGAATTTATTCCTGTAGTGTCGTCTAAACAGATAAAGAGAGAACATGAATAAGAAAAAAATTCACTTGAAAGGAAAAAAAATTCCTCTGTTGATCTGTAAAGACGTGTTTTTTTTTTGTCCTACTCTTAGTGTCCAGTCCTCCTCGATACCCTGCCCAGCCCTGCAGACAGATCGTGTCACCAAGGAGATTCAGAAATATATTAAAATTCTCACTTCCTGATTCTGGGGGGGGGGGAAGTGAAAAAGTAAAAGAAAAAGGAAATACAAAACCAACATGAACACAGAGCATTAATAAATGTAACAAACATCAAGGGAGCCACCTTATGCAGTTCACATGCATATTCTAAAATGAATGTGAATTATAATTAATTGCATTGTACATTCTTAATATGGAATATTTCTGATTGAAACAACATTCAAATAGAATCTATAGAATCACATCTATTTGGCTATTGGTAATTATTATTTAACAGTGTGCATATATAGCACAAATATTGACAGTAGAAAGGGAACAAACAAAATATTTAGTATTATGAGCATATTAGGAGTGGTTCTGTGCTCACCATTGCTGAACATTTCATCATCTGTCAATTGTCCATCTTTGGCATAAAGAACACCAAATTTAAAGTTTACACTGCCCTGTGAGAACATACAAACATATGTGATGAGCATACATTAGGAATTCATTAACAAACTGATACAGAAATCATTAAGAAGGTCATTTATTCGCACTGCATACAAAAATCAAACACATACACACATTTGACAGTACACACCTCTTGTTCCTCCAGCACCAGTAAGTCCTGCCAACAATAAAAAAAAAAAAAACAGTTAAAAAAATGAATTATATCTCAGTACAATAAATAATTCAGTTAAACGAGGTTAAATTTCTAAACACCAGTTAGGAGCACTAATAGTGTGGGTTACACAAACATTACAGAGAGCGTGTTCATGCATTCAAATATCTGAATGCTGCTGACAATGGCCTTTGATTAGTGGCACACATTTCCACAAAGGCAAAGCTCTCGGGAGCAATAGCAGCTCACACAGCGCCTGCGTTTGAATGATTATGAAGCAGAACAACAAACCAGAGCAGAAACAGACAGTAATTAACAGAGCAGACAACATGTGATGTTGATTGACAGGTGTGGGTGGGCACCTTCTGAATCTCTGGGTTAAGGATTTCCCTTGGGCCCTTTTCAAAACGATCCACGTTCATGGCACTGGAGGGCAAAAAGGTCACATGAATGCAACGCATTTTAATCTATTTCACTCAAATTAAATTTTCACATGTGCATTTGTTAATTGGCAAGCAGGATGCATTATAAACAGACTTACCTTAATATAGATTTGACTGATAGTGTTTTTGTTGGACTGTATGGAAGGCTGATTTTTAGAGTACCCTAAAGGAGAAGGACACATTTCGCAAATTATACGAATATGAAGCGAAATATGACATGGCATAATAACATGACAGCAAGCCAGTATTGCTGGAGGCTACGACACAGGGTTTTATAACTGAGAACTTGTTGCTCATAGGAAAGTGACATTTAATACCTTTGAGACAACAGAGCCAAACAATGTAGAGTCGCTTCATGAAGAGGTCAATCTGTTATGTGAGTCACTGCACAGAGCAAAAGTGACGCACACACATGTTGTTACCTGTCACTGGCTGACTCACCATCTTGCGCCACAGGATGGCTCGATACTGTGGGACCCTCTGGTTGTTCTGGTCTGACAGAACCACAGACAGGAAGAAGGGATTCTTCTCTGCATCTGTCCCCACGTAGTTTTGATGAACTACAGAATGAAGAATGAAGGGAGAGTCACTGCCTCTGCTTTTTATTTCAGTAGCTATTAAATGCACATTGCTATTTGGTTTAAATGGGATGTACTTGAATGCTCAATGTTAAAATACTTTACAGATATACACTACCGATCAAAAAGTTCAGTAAGATTTTTTTTTTAAAGAAGTCTCTCACCATGGCTGCATTTATCAAAAACACAGTAAAAAACAGTAATACTGTGATATATATATATATATCTATATATATGCAATTAATCGTTTGACAGCATGAATATATATATATATATATATATATATATAGATATATTAGTGCTGTCAAACAATTAATCGCATCCAAAATAAAAGTTTTGTTTACATAACATATGTGTATACTGTATATATTTATTATGTATATATAAATACAAACACATCACATACAGTATATATTTTGAGAAAATTTCCATGTATATATTTATATTAATATAATTGATATTGCATATAAATATTTTAAATGTATAAACATAACGTGTGTGTATTTATATATATATATATA
>NW_015546118.1:1985667-1988400 GCF_001515605.1 Sinocyclocheilus anshuiensis | reverse complement strand
ATATGTTATGTTTATATATTAAATATATTTATATATAATATAAAATATAGGAATATTAATATATAAATGTATAAACATGTAAATATTTTGTGTATTTATATACGTAATAAATATACACAGTACACAAACATATATAATGTAAACTAAAACTTTTATTTTGGATGTGATTAATCGCGATTAATCATTTGACAGCACTAATATATATACATTTTTATATTTTATATTATGTAATGGCTGATACTCATACTTGTGCTGCTTAAAATTTGAGTGGAAACCTAATGATACTTTGATGAATAGAAACTTCAACAAAACAGCATTTATTAGAAAAGGAAATCTTTTGTAACGTTATAAATGTCTTTACTGTCATTTTGTATTAATATACTGTGCCATCTCTTACTGACCCCAAACATTTCAATGGTAGTGTAGAGGAAAAAATTGGTCCATGCATATTAATCTTTGCATATAAAAGTTTTTGGAGCTATTTTCTTTTCTGCCTTCTTGATGTGCTGCCTGCGCAATGTTGCTGATAGATGCCACACCAAAGTGCTGTGACCATGTGAATTGTCCTCAGAGATGTGACTGTGAAGATGCCTGTTTATTTAGATCTATTCCTGGCACATCAGAATAAGAGGGAAAGAGGAAGGAAGGGATAGAAGCCTGCTGTTTGAGGAGAATATTTTGGACTGAGAAAGACCAGGTTTACAGACAGAAGACAAATGAAAGAGGCTGAAATCCAATTAGAAGACAAGATCTGGTCTGTCTCTGCATCTCCACCCTTCCTCTGAAGCATATTTGGTCTCTCTCCCCCTCTCTCATTCAATCACCCTCTCATTGAATGAAAGGTATTTGCAGTGATTTAAATCAATTAAAGAGACATAATGCAGCATCTGCCTCAAAACGTGTGGGAACAACAGTGTTTGTTTTTGTGTGAGGAAGGGAGATAAAGAAAGACAAGAAAAAAGAGTGATGAAGCATATAGCTGGTAAATGGTATGGTAAAATGGAATTGGTTCTGAATAAGAACTCTATTCCCAACCCTACTTTGACTATTCTCAAACTGTTCAGTTATTCCCTATGTAATTCAAGTTTTTATTTTCCATAGACTCAAATTAGTGTTATTCTCTTTATTATGCTCTGCTGAATAAAAAGAAATCACATCCCAACATTGATATGTGTGCATGTACAGTATGTGTATACAAGATCATTTGCAAGTTTGTGTGTGTGTGTGTGTGTGTATGTGTGCATATTCTATACTTGGCAGTGGAATCCTACCTTTTCCCAGGAAGTACTTGAAGTACCATCTGGTGTGATACTCTGGGTTCTCCAAATGGACGTCAGTTCGCCTCCATGTTCCAGGCATGTAGTCAGAGGCCTACAAAAATGTCCCCCAAGAATTTAACCAAGATCAATCAGATTTTTTTTTATATACAGTATATAGAAATATTTATGTTTAATATATATAAATATACTTTTATATTTAATATATAAAATCTCTATGTTAGTCAGCTAGATAATATTATCTTGGAGACAAACCAACAAAAATTGCAACAAACAATAGGGTGAGAATGCATCATCTTTTTCCTGGACATGTTCTGGCCAGGATTTCTATGTTGCTTAAAATGTCTTTGTTATCCTATTGACATGCTCCGTAGGGTTCCCATACATTATATGTAGGCGTATTTGTGCATTGTTTGATCATTCTCTGTAGGTCTCGCATGCCATGATTGGTCAATTGCGCAAACTGAAATTGCGAATTGAAAACATGCCCAATGGAAACACATCAATTTCGCAAAAACTCCCATATATTGCAAAATATATTTACACTCATATGAGGTGGTTTTTCAGGCAATTTGAAAAAGGACTATTTCACAAAACTGCAATGGAAAACAGTTTTTTTGCATTTACAGGTCACCTGGCGTATACGTAAAACTCAAATGATCATTCTTTAATGTACTATAACCTGAAGAAACACCTCTCAAGTATAAGGGGCTTTCCTTGCCATTACTGCTTGGATAACCCCTTATTTATACTGCACACGTCTGTGGCACATTACGGCTCCAACACGGCCACCGGATTTGATCGCGGCCACTCTAATTAAAGGGGTCCTATTATGCTCTTTTACAATGTCTTGAATTTGTTTTGGGGGTGTACTAGAACATGCTCTCATACTTGGTGGTTCAAAAAATGCATTATTTTTTACATAATTTACATTATTACAATACCTTTCTCCCCATCCTGGCACAAACGGCTCGATTAGTTCCGGGTTTGATGAAGGCCCGCCTTCCAAAAAACGAAATGTGATGTGATTGGTTAGCTGTCCCAGTGCGTTGTGATTGGCGAACAGCTTAGATGGCGTTTCAGTACTGCCCCGCCCCTTGCCAAAGCAGCAAGTTCCATCTGCTCTGTTTAATTAAGGATGGCGTCAATATTGCCATATCAATTTGAGCCGGATTCAGACCCAGAGAATATTGAACAAGAGGATCGCGCAGAACCTTTGCACGCATGGATATTGCAAGACATATTAGAGTGGTAACGTAATTTTATTTTAATTTTTTTGGCTAAATCACGTTTTAGATAGGATGTCAACCACCGCTTAAAAATAATTGCATTTACTATGTACAGATAAGTGCATATGTATTATTTTTATTGTTATTTAATTCTAACATTATAACATGAATTGCAGTGAAACTGTTATACAGTTGAATTTATTTATACCATAGTCCAGTGTTTCCCA
>NW_015546118.1:1957029-1984140 GCF_001515605.1 Sinocyclocheilus anshuiensis | reverse complement strand
TTGTGATTGGCGAACAGCTTAGATGGTGTTTCAGTACTGCCCCGCCCCTTGCCAAAGCAGCAAGTTCCGTCTGCTTTAAGGATGGCAAGGATGGCGTCAATATTGCCATATCAATTTGAGCCGGATTCAGACCCAGAGAATATTGATCGCGCAGAACGCGCAGACCTTTGCACGCACGGATATTGCAAGACATATTACAGTGGCAACGTTATTGTTTTTTTTGGCTAAATCACGTTTTAGATAGGATGTCAACAACCGCTTAAAAATAATTGCATTTACTATGTACAGATAAGTGCATATGTATTATTTTTATTGTTATTTAATTCTAACATTATAACATGAATTGCAGTGAAACTGTTATACAGTTGAATTTATTTATACCATAGTCCAGTGTTTCCCAGGCGGCATATATATGCAAACTCATTCTCTGCCAGCAGGAGGCACTGTTGGAGTGGTAGAGATCAAGGTTTCCCCGGTAACGGCTGTACACAAAGCAGCGCTCCGCTAAAAAAAAACACTGCTTTATCAGACATTACATGCAAGATTAAATGAAAATGACATCCAATTTTTCTACAGTGATATAAAAACACCCGCACTCAATGTATGGGAAACACTGTATAATTGAAGTGTAAATTCTGCAGATTACATCATTGTCCAGTATTGTACTGTCAGCAATTTATTATAAAAACGTTTTCATAATTGTAACATGCATATTTACATACATAATTATTCAGGTGCATGTGTAATAATTTGCGAAAACTTGAGGCTACAGCAGAACTTCTTCTTCGTTGTCATCTTGTCTGATGCACTCAACCAAGTGTTCTAAGTAACGACGACCTCACCCCTCCCCACCCCAACCAATCGAATTTCCGTAGGGGGAAATTATTTTAATGATATTCTAATTTTGTGATATGTGATATCACAAAACCCGGAAAACAAACGCTGTAGTCCAAACGAGCCGTTCGTTGTAGTTCTTGAAAAGGGATTTTTTAAAAACGAAACATCTCCCTTTGGAGTGGACTTTGAGATTTGTAACTTTCTTTTTTATGCCCAAACATAAACACTACACACTGACTAAAATTCAAAAAGTGAAAAAGCATAATAGGACCCCTTTAATGCTTGTGTTTATACCAGCCTCTCCGTGGCACGTTCCAGAAGCGACTCTCCACGCTGCTTTGCTAAAGATACACGCCTACTGTATGTCTCCTTCGATTAAAAATAATGGCTAGTGCGGTGGCTTTGATATATGTAAACCTACCAACATCCGTTGTCATGACTTCATGCGAGAGTAAAAAATTACGCTTTAGTTGCATAACATCGGTTAGGCTATTGGAAACTCCATCATTTTGCAATAGTTTTTTTAATCGACATTTATACAGTAAATATTGCAAACGTTTTGTGCAAATCTGTAATGGAAATGCAGCTAATGCCTGCACTCTATTGGTCAAACTACTTTTCACTCATTACCTTCAGCAACTATGGAAAAAAAAAGGCAAACAAAGCCAAAACCCAGACATTTTAGGTAATTTAGAAATCCCAACCAACTAAGGCATGTCCAGAAAAAGAGGTTTTATAGGCACCCTAAACATAGTATAGATCATAAAATACAAACCTTTATGTCCAAAATGCAGAAAAATGGATGAAGTGTAAAATTTCAGCTGCAAAGCAACACTGGCTAAAAAGGGAAAGTGACTGTTTTGTCAACTAGCCTGAAACTCTAATACTTTTTTATTGCTTTTGTTGTAAGGCACACACATACATGCGAACACAATACATGTCTGGTACACCTCTGCTCACCCAGTAATAAATGCGATCATGTTCCAGCACAAATTCCAATTGATATTTTCACGCTGACAAATTGTAAGCAACTCAACGTAAACAACAGCCTCCCTATATACTCAAAAGAGCCCTAATCACTATGGTGACAGTCCAGCCTAAATCATTAACAACCAATCAGAGGTCTGTTTTGGTGGGATAAAGCATTGGAGGTTGTCATAGCTACAGTCTGGTGCTTGAAATGATAAGGACAAGTGGATGGAGGGAGAATAGAGCAAGAACATTGGGAACTGATTGAATAATTTGGCTTCGATTGTTGTTTTTGCTGATGCATGTGTGTTTCATTGAAACACCTACAGACACGCTCATAAAACACAAAAGCTGGCAGTTTTGATTTTTTGCTTACTGCCAGGTGAATACATCTGTTCTCTCTCCTTTCTTCATCCTTCCTCCCACTTCTTTTAATCTGTGCTCCTCTTCCTGTCCACCTTCACTTCTTACGCCTGCAATATAACAAAGAGTGAAAAATTTAAGGGGGTCTGAATACTTTCCGTACCCACTGTACATTGCATCGCCCCCCGTGCCTGCAATGCTGCACTGACTTGAACCCGCAGCTATCAGTATGCAAGTGAATGAGTTCAAAACCTTGTTGAATCTCTCCATGGTCAAAAGAACTTCAATAATTGTAGGGCTGTTTAACCTCTAGCCACTTTCGAGTCTATTACAATCCATTATATACAATGCGCACACACACATTTCAGACTGTACAATATTTCAGTATCTTACCTCATCTATTGAACCGTTCTCCACTCTGAATCGCCCAGCTCTCTGTATGGCCCCGTCTGCATCACTGGAGATGAGCTGAGGAGAAAGACAAGATATGCCATGAATCTGAGACCACCTGCGTCATGTGGAAGACATTACAGAGTACAGCTAAACAATAGGGTCCAAAAGTCTAGTAAAATGCATTTCTCTAAATTATTATTGCTAATTATAGTATCAGCATAAAAATTTGAGAAACTGTCCTGGAATTGTACTTTTTTAAATATCTCATTCTAATATGCTTACTAGTGTTCATAAGTTTGGGGTCAGTAAGATTTTGTTTTATTTTTTATTATCTTTTTTTTTTCAGCAAGGATGCATTACACTGATCAAAGTAAAGACAGTAAAGACTTTTACATCTGTTACAAAAGATTTCTATTACAAATAAATGCTGTTCTTTTGTATCAGTGTTTTCACAAAAATATTAAGCAGCATAACTGTTTTCTATATTGATAATAATAAGAAATGTTTATCAGTATATTACACTGATTTCTGAAGGATAATTTGACACTGAAGGCGAGAGTAATGAATGCTGAAAAGTCAGCTTTGCCATCACAGGGATAAATTACTATAAATTACATTTTTAAATATATTAAAATAAAAAGGAAACAAAAAAAAAACAATATTACTATATATTTTTTTATTAAATAAATACAGCATTGGTGAGACATCTTTCAAAAACTTAAAAAAAAAAAAAAATCCCAACCAACACGATCTACCAAGAGCAGTGCAAACTGGTGTAGAGCTGAAAATCGGGTGTAATCTACTAAAAACAGAGGCACAAGATGGGTTAAGACATACTTTTCTGGTGTGTTAAATAATGGACAAATATTAGTAAATTTACAACCTCGAACCTTAGTAAATAACCTTCCTAAATATTCCTCTTCCATAAATTTTGCACTCGGATATGCATAAGGTTAGCTGCAAAAATTACTGTCCACACCTTTCATTACTAATGTTTCACTGTTTCTTTATTTTTTAATGCCAAACAATGGTTTGCACTGATGCAAACTCTTTTAAAATCTGGCTGTAGCGTCTGGACCAATCAGACACACAATTTTTCATTTGATCATGCAGATTTATGCTACAAGCTCTTTGTAGAGTTGTACAGTAAGAAAGTTATTTCCCTTAACCAGGAAATTAACGTTCTTAGAATTGACAAGACAGTTGACCCTGAGAGGTCAAGTAAATATCTACAGCGGATCTAAATATTTATAATTAATTATAACTAGTTATGATTAATTATTCATATTTCCCCATGAGCTGATTCGCTACAGGCCCATGATGTTTTATTTGATCATAAACTGACATAAAACAAACAAAAAAAAACACACAACTTCTTAAACCACTGGCTGATGTGTAGTGCTAGAATAATCCACTTATTCCATTTTCGCTTAAAATAAATGTCATTCCCTGCTTTGTTTGATTTAATTAGCCATCTCAAACATTTTGACACTGATAACTGCATCTATTGTGCACATAGTTTCTTTACGTTTTTCAAAATCCTAAAATTAAAATGGATTTTTAATAACTTTTTTTTGGTGAACTTCTGGGCCCCACTGCCTTTCTCTCTCACTCTCTTTTTCACCCTCTTTGGATGAATCTCTTTATTAAACTGTCTTCAGTTCTTATTTTTAAACAAATGGTTAAGCCACAATCTAAGAGGTCTGAGCATAGTTGCCAAGTTCGCGTATTATACGCGACTTTGGGCTTCTTTTTTTTGTAAAGTTGCGTGAAAAAATCCCAGGTCTTTAGTAGTCCTATACTAATACTAAGAGTAAATATGGTTCGAATAGCCTATATTTTAGTAGGCTATAAATATGTGGCTATGTTACAGCTCCCCTTTGAAGCTCTTGTGTTTTTCTCCTTTTCCATCTCTCCAATCCTATTCTGCACACAGGTGATTGGAGATGAGTTTTGTTCCCATTTTTGTTGCAGTTTGCTGATTTTTTGTAAAATAGCTTCTGTTTTTGCTTTTCAGATAAAAGAGTGGTTTCAGTTTAATATGTTGCAGGCTCATTTATTGGTAATAAATAATTGATAATAAATAATATTGATGATAATAAATCATAAAAAAATTGGGCTTGTTTTTGAAGCAGTGGTTGCTTATTTGTCTTGCGAGAATTGGCAACAGTGGGTCTGAGAGTGCTGTAGAGGTGCTCATAAAAAGACACAAGAAAGACAAGGCAGCATATAGCTAGTCTGCTCAACACAGATACACACAGATGACTTTGTTTAGATGAAAACCCTTCAATATGAATGCAAAAGCAGCTGCACACACAATCACAGGCTAATTACAGCCAAGTGATCCCTGTGTGTCTGATCTGTGTGCAGCATTGATCACTTCTGTGCACACTCACTCACTCACACACACGTCTGTTTGTTTTAGCACGTATTTGTAAGAGAAGTAGTCTCAGTGAAAGTCTATCTGCACAGATATTGTGTGTGTGTGTATGTGGGACAATCACTTGAACCTGACACGATGTAATCTGGTCTTTGCAGTGAAATTGCAACATCCCCCCAGATGGAACAATGCTGGTTGCTAGGCAACAGAACACAGAACCTCTCCCATTTCCTTTTTCTTCAGTCACCTTGTTTTCCTCCTCACATTTCTCCCACCTTTCTTCTCCACCTGTTGGCCTGCCTCCCTCTATTTTTCTTCCCTCTTCTCTGTATCTGGCAGACCAAACTGCTAAAAACAGACTGCAGCTAGAGAGAGACTGGCTGTAAGAGTGTGAGATTGTTGTTGTATGTATTTGAGTGTGTGTGTGTGTGTGTGTGTGTGTGTGGCAGATGGTGTGCCTTGGCCTCAGAATGCCAAAAGTCCAGGCAGAACATTCTAGATAGACTCTTGCATTCACACTAATGACTTAATAAGTACTCATTTGGTGTCCTAGTTGAGATAAATCAAGACCAAAGTGGACCAAAGTTGTTCTTTATATTAGTGTATGCTAAGTTGGTATTGGGTGGGTATTGTGGTTAACACTGACATTGTGTAGGGGTCATGAACTTTTTTTATTTTGTACTGTTCTCTGAGGTCCACTTATAATGTTATCAAGATTTATACATCAAAAAGCATCATTTAGAAGTAATAGGCAACTTAAAGCCTGTGCTAATTTACATTAAGTGTACGCTGACTGCAAAAGTGGTAGGTAAATCATTAAAAAGGTTTCGTGGATAAATTTCTTCATGTTCAAAAATGGATGCAGGGGATCAAAACCCTTGAGACAACTTGATATTTGCTCATGACACATGCCTGTGATACACAACATCCCCTCAAATGGACTTACACACCCCAGGAATCTACTTTAAGCACACAGAGACACAATTACGTGTCTCATAAGATTTTTTTATTTTGCCCAGTGACATATTGTGGTGCTATTAAGGTGTTTTGATAAATGCCATCCGGTTAATGATAGTAGGATAATAACAGGACAGTCTACCAAACTCAAGCAAAAGTTCAACACACACACACACCCCAATATCAGAGAAGCATGAGAGAGAGTACAAGAAAGAGAGAGAGCACAAGATAATCAATGCTATTGTGACTGCGATGTAACATTGATCTTTTTTAGAGAGCTTATATATGTGTTCTCATGCCTCACACAATAGAGTGAGAGAGACAGATGAGATGAGGAAAGAATATGGAGAGAGACACAAATGGAAAAAGCAAAGCATTTGAATCTGAGAGAAAAACAAAAGAAAACATTTCCATAATCTAAATCAGTCCACACTGTGGAATGGAGCTTTGAATGAACTGTGAAACACAGAACAGGTTTATACAATGAGACCATCAAACAAAGGCCTGCAATTACCATACATTTATCACAAGAGTCTTTTCAGTTTTTGGAAGGGGCAGGAAATTAATCACTGCAAGTTTTGTGCTATTTTCACTAAAGTAGCAAGATGAATACATCTTCATGAATACATGAATACACATTTGTGCGACTTAATTTAATTGGAAACAGATTAAAATGAAAAGTATAAACCCAGTTTGCCGAACCTGAGTTGGAATATTAACCTAGACTCATTGGAAAAACATGCATCTTCCTACATTTTTGGATAACTTCAAAACCGAACCTATTAACTGCAGAGCAATGCTTAGGCAGTATCATTACTTTGTAGGTTCTTATGTGAGCCTCGCTAACTGTCTCTAGCACTGAGCATAGTCAGGTCTCCTCTCGTTTTAGAGGGTCGTTATGCTGAGACCTCCACTCTTAAGAGCTCCTTATGCTGAGACCTCCACTCTTAAGAGCCCCTCAACTATGGTTGAGTGTTGTTAGGCTTTCTCTCGTTTAAGAGAGTCATTCTGCTGAAGCCTCCACTTTGTGGCTAGCGTCTCATTCCCTGTTCTCAGGGAACCATGGTTACATGCGTAACTTGAGACGTTTCCAGCTGAAATGTCTCAATGGACATTTCATTTCTGAATTGCCACAATATACATTACAAGAAACAATATAATTTCACTTTGAAAGTGTCATGAAAACAATTATGTAATAATTAAGAAGCAATTACGTAATATTTACCCGGCACATTTTTGCAATGAGCCTGTGTTGAGGAATACTTTTATGAAGTATTATATTAAAAGACAGACATGCAGCTATGGATAAATGCCAGAGGAGCTGCTTCATGTGCCCTTTTGGTGAGTGGAGGATCTTTAATTTTAAAGTTTAAGGGGCACAGGTTGTAGCAGTGACATCAAACAAGTGACATTTTGTGCGATTGTATTTTTCTGTGTGTTCTGTGTGTGTGTGTGTTTGTGAGAGACAGAAAGACCTATATGATGGCAGATCTCACTCTTATGTCTTTCTCCAAAACTGTATAAAACACACACAACCAGAATACCAGTGTAGGGGAGTAACTAACTAAAATGCATTGGGCGATGGTTCATATAAATGAACCAATCTACTATGTTTTGACATGGTTATATAAATTAGGGTGTTTTTGATTTATTTAGAATAAATTTACCTGTTAAGATTTGATGCTGTCACCGTCACCCTAATTAAGTTTGTTCATTCATGAATGATTAAACTATGCGATATACAGTAAATTAGTAAATTAAATTAATTAAAATAGTAAATAGTAAATTCCAAATCTTCTATACTTATCTTGCGGGATCTGTCCGCTGTTTTTGACACGGTTAACCACCAGATCCTCCTGTCAACCCTATTGGCAAAGGGCATCTCAGGAACCGCACTCCAGTGGTTTGAGTCTTCTCAGCTAGGTCCTTCAAGGTATCTTGGAGAGGTGAGGTGTCCAAGTCGCAACATCTACTGTAACTACTGGGGTGCCTCAGGGCTCAGTTCTTGGACCACTTTTCTTCTCTGTCTACATGGCATCACTAGGTTCTGTCATTCAGAAATATGGCTTTTCATATCACTGCTATGCTGATGACACTCAACTCTACCTGTCATTCCATTCTGATGATCTGACGATAGCTGCTCGCATCTCAGCTTGTCTAACAGACATTTCTTGCTGGATGAAGGACCATCACCTTCAACTCAACCTTGCCAAGACAGAACTGCTTGTGGTTCCATCAAACCCATTGTTTCACAATTTCACCATCCAGTTAGGCACATCAACCATAACTCCTTCAAAAACAGCCAGAAACCTTGGAGTTATGATTGATGATCAGCTGACTTTTTAGACCACATTGCTAAAACTACCCGGTCATGCAGATTTGCTTAATTCAACATCAAGAAGATCAGGGGTCTCATTTATAATACTCTCCGTAGATTTCATCTTAAAAGTTTACGTAGGCACAAAAGCTAGATTTTGCGTACGCTCAAAAGTTTTCAGATTTATAAAACCATGTGTACGCCAGAACCTGCGCAAAAATCCTTTTATAAATCTAAATATATATAAATATAAAGATTGTGCGTACGTGCATCTCCACCCCGACTCCTCCCCGAAATCACCATATATGGAGCTTACAACGCCTAGTTTTACTATGCATAACTTCATCTGCATATAATTTCTATGCATATTCCTATCAATGTGACACAATGTTTAACACCGTCAAAGGTACAAGACATTAAGGAAATATGAGATACGTCTAAATTCATATAATTTTGGTTTAACTTCTGCGTAATGATTTTATGTAATTTCATTGCTTATCTCCATTAATGAGAGTGGAATATTTAATGTAAATGTATATGATGAAATTAAAACAGTTTAAAATCGTTGTTTACTTCATTACTTTTCTTTCTCCAGGAAAAAAAGTCTGTACGCATGGGTCAGAGTTTGCGTGCAGGTGCGCAAATTTTCCCATCAAGTTTGTTTTTTATAAATCCCACCTTTTGCGTAGGAAGTGGCGTACGCCTCTTTCAGGGCAGGTTTTGTGCGTACACAATAGTTATAAATGAGGCCCCAGGACCTTTCTTTCGGAACATGCTTCAAAACTCATTGTTCAAGCGCTTGTTCGGTCCAGGCTGGACTATTGCAAAGCTCTCTTGGCAGGTCTTCCAGCCAGTTCTATAAAACCTTTACAATTAATCCCGAACGCGGCAGCAAGATTAATTTTTAATGACCCGAAAAGAATGCACATCACACCTCTGTTTATCAATTTGCACTGGCTACCAGTAACTGCTCGCATAACATTCAAGGCATTAATGTTTGCCTACAAAACCACCACTGGCTCTGCACCCCTTTACCTAAATTAATTACTTCAGACTTATGCACCCTCTAGAAGCTTGCATTCTGCAAGTGAACGTTGTTTTATTGTGCCATCTCAAAGAGGCACAAAATTACTTTCACAGACTTTTAAATGAAATGTTCCTTGGTTACAAGTTCCTTGGTCCAATTAGGTGGAATTACCTGCCCAACTCAATACGAGCAGCTGAGTCCTTAGCCATCTTCAAGAATTGGCTAAAAACACATATCTTCCATCTTTATTTGACCCTCTAACTCTAGCACTCTCTATTCTAATTCTATTCTTAATAAAATAAAAAACGTGCCCCTTTTAGACTTGCATTTACTAACTGCTTGTTTTCATTAAAGAAATAACACTAGCTTCTCTATTCTTTTTGTATTCTATGTATTTGTTTTCTTTTTATTTATTATACAATTAACAAAAAGCAAAAAAAAAGTCCTTTAACATTAGCTTGCTCTATTCTTTTTCTATTCTATCTGTTTTCTTTTTATTTATTATATAATAAAAAAAACCTTGATACGTGTACTGCGTTAGGCTAACTGAGACTTGTTATAGCACTTGCATATTGCTCTTTTGTTGATTTTAATTGCTTCCATTGTCCTCATTTGTAAGTCGCTTTGGATAAAAGCGTCTGCTAAATGACTAAATGTAAATGTAAATTATATTGTAAGATAGTTGTTTTTTTATTTACTTAAGTTACCTAAGTGCCATGGTTCTGGGGCCTTATGTATAAAACTTTACGTAGATTTCATCCTAAATGTGTGCGTACGCACAAAAGCTAGATTTTGCGTACGTACAAAAGTTTTCAGATTTATAAAGCCATGCGTACGCAAGAACCTGCGAATTCCCTTTGTAATACCCAGTCAGCGGAAGATTGTGCGTGCATGACAACGTCATCTGCATATCATTTCCATGCATATTTCCATCCACGTGACACCATGTTTAACACAGTTAAGGGTAGCCTACAACACGTTAGGAAAATATGAGATAAGGACTATAAATGCGTTTTGAGACATCACTATTCTAATTAATGCAATTTGCCTAAAAGGTAAACATATATTTTAGAATGTTTATAGCCTAGATTTTTATGGAAGGAGATAGGCCTTTTTTTTTTTTGCAGTGTAGGCTAGCTGTCTGACTCACTGCGTCAATAACAAAAAATTTTGAAAATAAAACGCGCATATCTTACGGTTTCTTTCGAATTCTATCTTTTAAATATGGTGTCTGTCACAATATTGAGAAGAGCACGAAAGGGGTTATCATTAGGCTACTGTCTGTGCGCGACACCTGTGTGAACAGAGGTTATACTGTCATCGGACCTTTTCAAACCAGCCAATGGACTGTTTGATCAACGAGCGCATCCTTGTGTCTGTTGTTACCATCTGTATTCCAAAGATGGTAGAGGGCCACAGCCCTGCAGAGTTTAGCTCCAACCCTAATTAAACACACCTGATCCAGCTAATCACGTCCTTCAGGCTAATTTGAAAACTACATGCTTTGTGTGTTGGAGCAGGGTTGGAACTAAACTCTGCAGGGCTGCGGCCCTCCAGGAACTGAGTTTGACAGCCTTGGTCTAGACTCTAGAGTGTCCGTACGGTGTGCACATATTTACGCCTAGTTTATTTTTTATAAATCCCGATATGTGCGTGGAAAATTGCTTATGCACATTTCCATGCCCATTTTGTGCGTACGCAACGTTTATACATCAGGCCCCTGGACTTGTGTTCCTGATCTCCTGTGTTTTGTTCCTTTGACCTAGTTTTCCTGAGTTGCCCTGATTAGTTCATTCGGTTACACCTGTGTTTAATAATTATCTCGTTTGTCTCCTATTATTTAAGCCCTGTGTTTTGCCCTTGCTCCTTAGTTCCGGTATTGATGTTGATTTGTGCTAATCTTTTGCGTTTCACCTGCCTGTGGATTTATTAAAGGACTATCTTGTTTATTTCTATTCCTGCATTGTGTGCTTTCCATAGCTACACGTGACAGAATACCAGAACTCCAAAGTTAAGAGTTTTGCGGCGTTTTTCCCCCCTTGCCTTTTGTTTTTTTTCCCACTATGGACCGGCCTGCAGGTTTGCTTGGAGCAGCAGGACCGTCCGTTGGAGGACCACACCAGGGACTTTATTGATCTGACGTGCCTTACTCACTCCCCGGACCGCTCGCTCTGTGTTTTCTACATCACCAGCCTGAGTGAGCAGTGTAAGGCATGCCTGACAGCGGACGGTCCAAAGGAGAATTTCGCCGCATTTGTGGAGTGGGTGCTGGAGAGTAATGGACTATATTTCTCCGTCTGCCCCGCTGAGGAAAGCCCCACTTTCCGCCCTCTCCAGCCCCACTACCAAACCAGAGATCAGCCAGCCGTCATCCCGCTGCACGGATCAATTGTCTGAGCCCACTGCAGATGGAGAGCCTGAGCCCGCCGCGACACGTGAGCCAGCGTGCTTCTCTGCTGGTTCCGTCCAGCCCTGAATCTCCTGCGTCTCCGCTGGTTCCGCCCAGCTCTTGCTCTCCTGTGTTCCCTCCCAGCCTCCCTCTCCCGCCTCATCTTCTAAAACCAGCCAGTTGCTCAGCCCTATCTCCGCTGGTGCCTGTCAGTCCCTCAGCTCACCCTCAGTCATCCCGTCTCTGCCTCCAGTCTCCGAGTCCTGGGATCCACCTCGGTCCTTCGACCCATCGGTACTTACATACCCTAAAAGTTACCTCCGTTTTTGGAACCAAAAACTTTTGATCCACTTCAAATGTTGACTACTGTACATTTACATATTTATGTACCTTATAAAAATATGCTGCAATTGTTATTTTGGTATACTAAACTGGTATACTTAAAGTCTGCTAAATTGGAACAACCAATTTTGTACTTAATGCACTTTAATTGTGCAAAAGTAGAGCTGAAGTCCAACTAAAGATATAATGAAGAATATTTGATTGTGCTAAAGTAGAACTACTGCAAGTATAGGCTCACATCAGGTTCACACTTTAAATATCTTGCATTTAAAGAACAATATTATTCAAAGATCATACAATCCTCATCAATAGTGACATTAATACACATTTTAGTGTACTCCAAATAAATTTTAAATATAATTTTTATATCAGTAAGTCTTGAGCGATATGTCAGTAAATATGTTAAAAGATTTGAACTACACTTATATGAAATGTATTTGAAATATATTACTTTTTACTAGGGTATTATAATTAGCTTCTAACCTGACAAGCTAGTTTCAAAGTAGCCAACACTGTCTGCATAATACACACACATGAACTTGTCCACTAAAGCTGAATGAACATTTATTTGCAGAATGAGAGGAGAAAAAGCAGAGAGGAGGGAGAAGGAGAAATGATATAACAAGTTTTAGTTATATTTAACAAAACGAAGGATTTCCCTCAATAACACACACCCACACATACTGTAAATGAACAAATCATATTGACTAGATTTATATAAGTGTGCTGTTCTTTCCCACGCCAGGCATTTCTCACCAGAACTACACACAAAGTTTTTGACAAGTGGTCTGAACTCTCAGATAACTTTCAGACAATCTGTAAGCAAATAAATAAATAAATGTCTACAACATTGCTTAATTGTGTCCCATCCCATGTCCCATCTTTTGAACAGTCTTGTGAAAGTGACCCACCCACAGTATTGGACGCAGTGAGTGTGAGTCACTCTTGATGCTTCATATGATAGAGCTGCAGGCAACATGTTCCACTGAGCCCAACATGCTAATTTTACACACCACAGTCACTCTGCAGCCAACCCTCCCTCTGCTCAGCATATGTGTGTGGGGTTCGAAGGTGTTTGGACCTGGTTAGAATCAAATAATTATAATAAGAGCAATAAGTCAGAGGCAGAAGACGCATACTAGGAGATGTGTATGTGTCATCATGCAGCATTATTAGAAATTTTAAAGGGAAAACTAACGACATTATTAACTGTCTTGATATTTACTTTGAAAGCTGACGGTCATGATTATGGTAAGGGGCGTTACATTTCCGATGCATGCTTGTGGTGTTCGGCCAATCACAATGCACTGGGTCAGCTGGCCAATCAGAGCAGACTGCGCTTGTCAAAGGAGGGGGCTTTGTTGAAAACGACGCGTTTGAGAGAGGCGGGGCATAGAGGACCTACAATAACGTACAGTATTTGAAAAATAATGTGTTTTTTGAACATTAAAGCATGTCAACATATTCTGTTACACCAAATACACAAAATAATGATCTTTAAAATAGCATCATATGACCCCTTTAATATAGCCAGATGGAGGCCCTCACGACAATATACATATTTAAGTCTCCACTCAACTGTGTCATTATATTGGTTTCAAATCCAGTTAATTCAAACAGTAACCTCTCAAATTCGGGAGTCATCTTCAAGAGCTATTTGTATTTATAAGAAAGAAATAGTATCAGAAAACACACTTATATTTATAAACTACTAAACGGCACAGTACCTGGAGTGGATGTGGAGATCCAACTCTTCCTATATTTATATTAACTGCATTTATATTTATTTATGCAAAGCAAAAGTAGCAGGTATCCACAGCCAAAAGTGCTTGTTGAAAACGGAAGTATTTTTTTGAACACCAGATATATTGCAAAAGTAATTTTTGTATACCAGAACATAGTGGCTGTGTCTGAAACATAAAAGCTCATTTTAAATTTGATTTACCTACATTTTTGCGAAACTCTAAGTATCTATACATTCAATTCACTCTAGTTTGCAGCTGAGAGGCAGCACACTAAAGCCAGTAAAATGGCAATAACTTATATCCATTTCCAAAATAATTATAATTACAGGGGCAGACTATTTATTAATTAATAAAGACTTATTTTTGTGCAGTTCCTTGCACAATACTAATCGCTAATAAAAATAGTGCATGATTTGTAAACTATACATTTTACCATTAGTTTATGTTAGTTTACTGCATTGTAAACTTGCTCAGTTACTCACCTGGTACAGCACTGCATTTGTGATGCAGAGCACTAAGGTATGAGTGCTGTGAAACCCAAGTCACGATAAAAGAGCTCAAAGACTTGTGGAAGCAAGCTTATGGTGTGGTAGCAAGTGAGTTTTTATCTCACACTTGCTTTTTTAACACTAATGGTTGGGATTTGGATATGGTTTAGTGTTGGTGGTACATTATTTTCAAATGTGATTAACCTCATAGCACCGTTCAACCAACATAACCAACAACCAACATAATAAAATGTTACCAGATTCATTTTTATCTGTTTCGGATAAAATTAACACACTTTTATCACTATTTAGGCGATATTTCGATATGTGATTGGGGGCCACTGAATAGAATCAGAATTAATTTACTTCTTTCAATTGCTCCATCAGGTGCCATTAACTAATATTAACTACTATTAAAGAAATAGTATCAGAAATCACACTTATATTTATAAACTACTAAACAGCACAGTACCTGCAGGTAAATGTGGAGATCCAACTCTGCCTATATTTATATTAATTGTATTCATATTTATTTATGCAGAGCAAAAGTAACAGGAATCCACAGCCAAAAGTGCTTGTTGAAAACGAAAGTATTAAAGGGGTCATATGATGCGATTTCAAACGAAGCGTTTGAGAGAGGCAGGGCATAGAGGACCTACAATAATGTACAGTATTTGAAAAATAATGTGTTTTTTGAACATTAAAGCATGTCAACATATTCTGTTATACCAAATACACAAAATAATGATCTTTAAAAAAGCATCATATGACCCCTTTAAAGTATTTTTGTACACCAGAACATAGTGGCTGTGTCTGAAACATAAAGGCTCATTGGAAAAACGTGCCTCTACCTAAATTTCTGCGAAAATCAAAGTACCTATACATTCAATTCACTCTAAAAAAACATATTCTTAAAGTATTTATACATGTCCATTTAAAAAGCTGTAAGAAAGACTAACAATCAACCAGAGCCCAAGAAGGGGAAAATCCTCATGAAACCTTTTCTTTAAATCGTTACAAAAGTAAGGGTGCTTTCATACTAGTACTTTTGGTGCTAGTTGACGTCAGAAATATAATGGTGAGAGACTGAGACAGAGAATTTGAACGATGAATATTGAGGACATTTGAGGCATTGAAGAGCACATGCAAAAATGTGTCTGGTTGGAGAAAAAGTGATGAAATGAAAGGGGGACAATTAAGCATTGTTCTGTGTCACTCACTCCATATCAGATTTCTCTTCCTCAAGATTTCTCCAACACGTCTTCAGCCTGTGTATCGGTGGGCACAGTGGGTCAGCTGTGTTCTCTCAATCTTTGATGTCATCAGCTTTCACATATTGCAGCTGAGTAAGTACAGCTGAGTCCTGTCATAGACTTCAGTGATGCTGCTCTGATGATGACAAAGCATTTTCATCTGCTCTCTTTGAAACACTCCATCTCATGCTCCTTTATATACTTTATATCCTGACCAGGCTCGATGCAACAAGCGATAAAAGGTACCTCTTCTATGTTAATCCCATTTTTATCCTAACAAGTCTTGATATTAGCGACACTATATTTTATCAACCAGTTTTATTTTATTCCTGCTGTGTCCCACCAGGTAGCTCCATCCAGAATTTCACTAAACCAAAACCTTGCTCTGCAATGTACAGTAAATAATGAAACAAACATAAGAGCTGAGAGATTGATTGTAGAATTTTAGAAACATTGGATATTGACAAATTTAACAAAAACTATAAAAAAGCACGCTGTCTGGTGAAGCATAACTGAAATCATGAAAACAAGGTATGTGCCTTTATTTTTATGCTCTTCAGCTATGCAGTATGTTGTGAGTGTGACAGAACCAAGTATTTAAGAGAACGGATTCACATACTCTTCTGATTGTACAGCATTTTCACTATTGATGAGAACAGAAAAACTGCTTGTTGCTGGAATCAGGGCCGTAACCACCATATACCAATTAGAGGGAACAATATTTAGGTGCTGCCAGTGTTCTGAAAGCACTTGTAAATGTCAAATTGATTGAAATGGCCAATCACATCAAAGACTGGCTTTTCTGTTCACAGAAGCCAAGTGCAAATTCCAGCACAACGCTTTGTTTTTAACAATAAAAGAGTGTGAAGTAGCTTAACATTTAATATTTGACATGTTTTACGGAGAAAAAACAATATGACCGACAGTAATAACCAGTGATGCAAGCCGAAATTTCAGTGCATCTCTAATTATTGGCGACATTAGAAATGGATATTATATAATAGCTGCTTTTTTGAACATTTTAGCAATTTAAAAATATTTTTTTACACGGCACCCCTGCTCTCGACAGACACTGTTGGGAAACACTGTTCTAAATAATGCCGCCAGTGGGGCTTGAGGAAGTGACGTCGCCTGCGTCTGCGCAGTGCGACCTGATGCAGCCCCTGAAGTGAGACACAGGAAACAGAAATACTGCAAAATAATAATAATAACGCGACTAAACGAGACGAAATAACGTTATAACATTTCGTTTCGTCTCGTTTTGGTCAACGAAAATGAAGAGACATTTTAGCATAGTTTTTATTTTGTAAACCACATTTAGTCTCGTTTTTATTCGTCAACAATATTGCATTATACATTTAATTATAGTCATCGTCACATGATCAGCATTTACGTTGCGTCTCGTCTCGTTTTCGTCACGTGATAAAGATTCGTTGACGACGATATTTAGTCATAATTTTCGTTGACGAAAGCAACACTAGATCCAAGCTATTTACGCTGTTTGGAATTAGGCTATATCATTTATGTAATTCATGCAATATAATTTGTAATGGTCACACTTTATTTTAAGGTCCAATTATCGCTATTAACAAACAATTTAACTATGCCTCAATAAACTCCTAATTTGCTGCTTATTAATAGTTAGTAAGGTAAGTGTTAAGTTTAGGTATTGGCAGGATTAGGGATGTAGAATATGGTCGTGCAGAATATGTGCTTAATAAGTACTAATAAACAGCCATGTTAATAACAGGCATGCTAATAAGCAACTAGTTAATATTGAGAATTGGTTCCTGTACTAAAGTGTTACATTTGTAATTGAATGTGAGCATACATATTTTAAAATAAAAATATTATTTATAAATAAAAATGTCCATTACATTTGTAACACCACCTAACCGACCCCTGATTCCCTGGTTGGAATCATATCTTTTTAGTATCTCATTAAATATGTTAATTAAGTAGTCAACCTTTGGCATTAAAGTACCTGCATCCATATATGCCTACTTATCTATAAAGTATGCAAAAAACAGCAGTAGTAAATCAGTAGTATGTCAATAGAGAAGTCAACAACTGCAGAACATTCTGCTTTCCAACAAAGATACTGCATTGGCTGTTGATCTGTGATCAGGTCTAATGTTTTCTATGATTATAGGTTATGGAATCAGTTTTTAGATGATGTCTAGCCACTTCTAGAAATGGTTCAGCATATAATAGCTTCTAAACAACAGTCATGTTTACATTAGGTCATCATGCAGTAATGAGAGGATGGAGCACTTGGGAAGTTTTTAACCCAAAAACCTCACATAGACACACATGCATTACATTCTTCAGCACTTAAATACACACTTTGCACTTAGAGGTCATAAAATCACCTACAAGAGGATCCCTAATGCACTTATATAAACCGACTGAACCATACAGCTAGTCAGCCATGCATGTAGAAATGACATCTAAAACATCAAGAGCATACACCTTTCTTATTCATTTGGTCCAGCCTATGAAAAATATGTCCCTATAACCATGCACTATTATTCGAAGTCTGTGGATGACTGTCTACTTTTTGTATGTTTGATCAGTGTAATTGTATAATAATGTAATGAAGGTGGTCAATACTGCTATTTTCCCATCATGATGATTACACTATTAAACGCTAAATTCACAAAGTGTAAATGTAAAATTATGCAACCACTGGCATGAAAACCGCAACAGAATCAATTAGTAGTATAATATAAGAATTGATATAACAGAAAAACAGACAGATACATACAGAAATCCATAATAAGAGATACACATTCTGGAATAATGAATGTAATTAAGCACAGCAAGAGAGAAACGGTACAAGCATATTTCATAGTAACCGCAGCCTGGTTTAAAAAGAGCAATGCAGATAAAAAAAAAAACTAGCATATGGAAAAATAAAGACATGCAACATAAAAGTAAATGTGGCTTGCATGCTACATGTTTTTTTAAAATGAACTAGATATTTCTTGTTTTAAATTTACAATGGATATAAGAGAGGGGTAAGCAATCAGATGGCCATTGCCACAAAATATTGATTTGCGTAGAAATTATTTTATTATGTGAGAAGAAAGAGAATGTGGAGTGTCCAGGATTGACCTTTCCATGTTTATTTTTCTGGTAAAGACTTTATGAATAATGATGTAAATTATTCTGTATATGGATGCTTAAAAAATAACTAAATTCATGGACATGAAATTGATTTGAAATATTGATTTGAGATTCTTTGTAGAAACTGTAGAGAAACAAAGCACAATCATAGAGAGGTCAGTTATACTGAGTTTCCCTGGACAACGGTCATTATTCAGAAATATCAGACTGCTGAATGCCACGATTGACCAGTCAGAATCAAGCATCCCAGAGCACCATGTAGGTACTCTTATGCAAAAGGCAATTACAAGATTACATTGATTTTTGTTCTTCTATGCTATTCATGTACAATTTTTTAATCTCTCAAAACAAATTATTATGCTGATAATATCATTTGTAATCAAAATACATTCATTTTCATTATTGGTCTCAGACTTTTGGATGCCACGGTAGCTTTAGATACCTAAGAACAATGGCACATGGAGTAACAAATGCCCTTCACACATGCAGTCATATACACACATTTATATTCTCCATCTGTCGTGTATGATAATGCATGTGGTTTTGTGACATGGTACTATCTGACACAAGGTCACCCATTTCTTTCTCCCAACAAACCTCCTGCATGTTTCACATAGGAAGTAGTATCTAGTGTGGTATTAAGCCACTTCCTCCGTGCAACAACTATCTGGGAGAGACAGACACCGCTGAAAGAAACACACCCACACCCACTCAATACAACACATGTGTTTGACCAGGCAAAACACTCTCAATCATATAAATGATGCTATTTTTGTGCCTGTTTAACCTACTGCTAGGGTGAGATGATGTTTAAATTAGCAATTTAATTACAAAGCCATACAAATCTCATCTGATAAAACAGACAGAACCACAGACATACAGTATATACAAAAATCAAACAGAAATATGTAGCTACTCCCTTCACAGAAGTGCACATGCAGAGAAAAATAGATTGGAAAGAAGAAGAAAAAGGATATGTAAATATATAAATACAAAGAAAAGCTAAAATATGCCAGTCCTCACCAGTTCAACTGATCCATAGTGTTTCCGGCTGAACTCTCCTCTCCGGCACCCAAGATCCTCTGACGCTGAGCTGCAAAACAGCATATAACCATTTAAATTCATTTCATAAAGGCACACAATAAGTTTTGCAATGCAAATCTTTTTATTGTCTTGGAATATTTGTATATTTTATGATTTTAAAACATTCGTATTGCTGATGTGATTTCCTATTGAGAAATTCTCTGACTTATCAACACATGTGAACACCTAGAGCATCTAGAGCATAAAGAAACGGTATTTTAGTTTCAATACCAGAAACCTGCATTCCAAAAAGTAGGAGCCCCTGTTCAGACGATTTGTGCTACCCGGTCAGATTGTATGTGGTACCTCCCATTAAAAAGATAGGTAGCACAAATTGATAGTGAAAAAATGCTACCTATCAGATTGTTCTACCAGCATCTTATTCATGTGGTTTGAGGCTTTTTTAAATGTCCATACCTACCCCTACCCTAAACCTACCCGTCCATACCTACCCTTGACCTAAACTTACCCTTAAAACAATGCAAATATATTTTAGGTAGTATGTTTCATCGGTACACCCTGCCAACTCAAATCCCTGTGATGTCATAGCCTGACACTTTCCGAGTGAAGTAGTTTCAGATTATTAGAGCGAGAACCACATGCTCAGTGACTCTAGACATCACACATCTTCCCAAAACCTCAAAGAGGATCTCTCTCATTAAAACCAATTCACAGGAAGACCGTAATGGCACTAAAGGTGTGTAATTTCTGTGCCGCTAGCATTGCCTAATAAAATAGCAAATGTTTCCAATAGGTTTCCCAAATATTCCCCATCAGAGCTCAACAATAAGGATGGATGACCCACTAGACGGAACTATCAACTTTCCCTATCAAGTCAATGCAGGTGCATTGCAAGCAACAAAAATGTTTACATGCCAGTGTTTTCCATCAAAAGTGTGAGCATCGATTTCACTGAGTGACTTTAAAGTTGTATAATTTCCAGCTATTATTGCGAATAAGAAATTTGATTTATTTGTAGCATAAACTAGTATAATCAATTATATAAAATATTTTTTTATTCTAACTACTTGAGCCCTTTCCTGTCTGCCATTGGCCGGGCGAACACATAGTCCCACCCTCAAACTGATGCCATTGGTTGAGCCAGTGTTGCTATGTCAGGATGAGATGCTCAAACCTAGAAAAGCATTGCCAACCTACAGTGTTTACTTTTCAGGGGCATCAACCTACGAATGGCTTACTTATAGTTGTCTCTGTATATTAAACTGGGATATGAAAAAAGTATTTCAACATTAATAAAAATAAAAACATCAATTTAATAATGCTGCTGTTTTAGTCAACTACTTGTGATTCTGGCTAACTTCTTTTTCATAATATTTGCTTTGTTGAAGACAACATCTCTTCTGACTGAGGTTTAAACAATTTATATGCTGAGCCACATGAGCGCTTACATTTATTATAGGCATTTCACTTCAAGTGCAATATAAATTGTGCTCGTGGACAAACACATTTCCTCTGTGTGAGGGCTATCATTAATGCAGCTAAGAATGTCTTTACTGACAACAGAAGAGATACTGCACATCATGCATATATATATCGCGGTCTAAGTTGCAGGCAGATTCTGCAGACTTTGTTTCCATTTTGTACATTTACAGATTTTTATGGATTTAAATATGGTAAAATGTGTTTAACGGTACTCTAATTTAAAGCTGAAAGTGTTATACAGGGTTCCCACTCTTTCATGAACACCAGATTCAAGGGCTTTCAAGGACTTTTTCAAGCACCATTTATGCTCCCCCATCTCCACCCCCAATCATTAGTGCCACTTGTTCGGTCTTTGACAGAACATATAAGACAATTTTTTAAATAGCGCCATAAACAAAATGTATTTCAAATTTAATTCAAGCACTTTCAAGGACCTATGTTTGTTTTCAAGTACTTTCCAGGCCTTGAATCCATATGTCTGAAATTCAAGTACTTTCAAGTACTTTCAAGAAGCGTGGGAACCCTGGTTATATAATAAGCCAAAATGTTTAATACATTTTAAGACAAAATGCACAAGTGATTCCTGCGAACAGGACAAGGAAGGGAAGGAGTGGCTCATCATTAGATGATTTACTGTGGCACGGGGCTGAAAGAAACCTGCTTCAAATTCAGAAACACTACCCTGGAGGAGAAAAAAATTAACAGCTGGACATAAAGACATCTTAAGATGCAAAACAGCTTATTGTTTCACTTGTATCTTCAAACAAACCTTTGATTTTTGCTCATGATTGAATGCTTCCATTGATATAATGAATCACTTCACAAAAATTTGATTATTTTTATGAAAAGAAATCCTATAATGATTATGATAGTAGTAGGTAGATGACTGTGTTTGCGATTATGATAATGATGACAGCAACAGCATTACATAATTAGCACAGCATTACCCTCTGGTAATACTGCGAAACCAAATATGGTCAAGTTTGTTCACAGTAATCACTCCTGTTATGCATCTGCGATAATAATTTTGTGATAATGATCTGGCATGATATCATGTTTCCAGTGATGCCTTAGACATTTGCAGACTTGCCACATGACCGAAGAAAAAGCTACAAGTGAAGCTGTCGCAGACAGTCTGATAACAAACGTCTAACAATGCAATCATTAAGAGCAAAATTGAACAAACACATACAAAGATAGTATGGGAGGGAAAGAAGGACATTTGAAAATCACTTATTTTAATTGAAAAATTAACTGGACCACTTCTCTTCTCTGTCTACATGGCATCACTAGGTTCTGTCATTCAGAAACATGGCTTTTCATATCACTGCTACGCTGATGACACTCAACTCTACCTCTCATTCCGTTCTGAATATCCAACGATAGCTGCTCGCATCTCCTTATGTGCCCTCTAGAAGCTTGCGTTCTGCAAGTGAACGTCGCTTTATTGTGCCATCCTAAAGAGGCACAAAATCACTTTATCAGACTTTTAAATTAAATGTTCCCTTCTGGTGGAATGACCTGCCCAACTCAATCCGAGCAGCTGAGTCCTTAGCCATCTTCAAGAATCGGCTAAAAACACATCTCTTCCATCTTTATTTGACCCTCTAACTCTAGCACTCTCTATTCTAATTCTATTCTTTATAAAAAAATAAAAAAAATAACTTGCCCCTTTTAGACTTGCACTCTATTTATTTACTAACTGCTTGTTTTCTTTAAAAAACTTGCTTCTCTAATCTTTTTGCATTCTATTTGTTTTCTTTTTATTTATTATACAATTATAATTCTGATTTTCTGATTTCTGATTAACAAAAGCAAAAAAGGCCTCTAACACTAGCTTTCTCTATACTTTATGTATTCTGTTTTTTTTTAATTTATTATATGATTTAAAAAAAATCATATAATACTTTTACTTGTACTGCATTAAGCTGAGACTTGTTATAGCACTTGCATATCATTGATCTTTTGTAGATTTTGATTGCTTCCATTGTCCTCATTTGTAAGTCGTTTTGGATAAAAGCGTCTGCTAAATGTCTAAATGTAAATATAATGTAATGTACATATTTATTTTTTACCTCAAATGCTACAGGTCAAGAGTTCGAAATGGCTTATGTGTTGCATTGTTGTGATGACACATGATCTGTCAAGTGGTATGTGTGTGGCTTTGTTTGTAAAAAATACTATTACTGTAAAAATGTGTGATATGCTTCTGTTGGGACACGTCAACAGGTGGATTTTTGTCCTGCACTCAATGGATGGATGGCTACATTATGTTGTCATGTAAATAATTGCTGAGTGACATCACGCACACCTCAAATTACAGCAGATTCGCTGCGGTGTTGAGGAAAACCTCCTATGATTGTGGATGCCTCACTGTCACAACACTTTACCATGACCACAAACCGTCTTAAAATGAACACCAAAACCACCTTTCTTTCATATTTTAATCAGAGAAAACATCATGTTTACTGTTTACTACGCCAGTCGCTACAGTGGAGCATGGATATCCACTCTACCGAGAGGTATTCGCATGAATAATTTACCGATTTTCCGTACTAGTATATCCCACTACTACACTGTGGGGAAGTCTAAAACATTTTGTCTAAGCAGAATTGTATCCTATAGGCTATACGTAAGACAAAGCAGCGGAGGTTTTCCCTTTCCCACATGAATTCAATCTACTTCAGATGCAAAGACGTGTGGACTCTACAACTATTGCTGCGGTGCTGAACGAAAAGAGCGCAGCTTCTTAAAGAGATAGTTCAGCCAAAAATGTATATTCTGTCAATTAAACACTCCCGTGTTGTTTTAGACTTCAGAACACAAAAAGAGATTTTAGACAAGCCACCACCGACTTTTATTGCATATTTCCATAAAATGAAACTGACTGGTGACTGAGACAGACATTCTGCTGTACATCTACTGACATAAACAAAGAAAGTCATACGGGGTTTGTATTGTAATAATATGAGGGTTGAGTAAATTATTACAATTTTCGTTTTTTTGGGGGGGAGGGGGGTTAAGTGTCCGTTTAAAATGACTAGACTAATTAAAACACACACACAGACACACGCAAACATTTATGAGAATTAAAATGTAAGCTTGGAATGCCAGTTTGTAAAAAATAAAGATGAAAGATTTATGCTTTAAGTGCTTATTTCCAATACCCGCATCCAATATGTTGATTGAACACTTCGGGGAGGGTGCAGCTTGTTGCACGTTCAAATGAGATGCAAGAGTCTATAACCCCTGATACTGCTGCAATATGACTGTGCCAGACTGAATATATGATCTCAATGTAAATGTCAATGTCTATAAAAAATATGAAGTAACTGAATGCTTTACCGTTGGTTGAAACTCAACAGTTTGTTCGCTGCGGGGTCTGCACCGCTCATGGCCCCATGCGATGTTATTCTCTCCCGCAGTCCAAGTTCTTCTGTCCCTCGCCTTTTTTCTTAGTCTTCTCTTTCAAAGAGACAGATCAGTAAGCGTAATTTTCCCTACAGCTGCTCGTGCTGCTGTATCCCTTCATTGCGTTGCCTCTAAGTATACTGGAAGCGCGTTTCTACCGGTCCCGTTCTTAATGCACCTGATGGTCGCAGTGGTGAGTTTCATATGGACACACAGGACACACCTCGCGCGTAACTGAACATTCAAGAAGCAGATTCTCGTAGACTGGAGTCCCCTTACGGCCGCGCGCCGTGCTCGTGACCGAGAGAGTCAGGTGGGGAGCTTGTTAACAGCAAATTCTCTATTATCTCTCTCTTTATGTGTGTCAGTGTTGCGTTGCCAAATCAATAGACCAATAGCAAAATGATAAAAGACGAGAAAATATTAAAGAATGAATGACACTAAATTAAACCTATAAAGCCAAATAACATAAAATGCAACATAACACAGTGCCAATTATAAGACGAATTATTCTTCCATTCTTCATATAGATATGTATATGTATGTATATGTAGCTATGTGTATGTAAGTGTATGTATATATATGTGTGTATATATATATATATATATATATATATATGTATAGGCGTATGTACAGTTGGGAAGGTTACTTTGTCATGAAGTGACTCAGAGCAGTTCTAGAAATTATGTTTATGTGTTCTTGTACTCATATATTGAGGTGGCAGAGGCTGAAAACAACACGAGCTTCAGTAGGCCTATGTGTAGTGAATGAAACCGCATGCTCTCTCTCTCTCGCATTGATTACTCTGATCTGATCCAAACCGTTTGGCGGAGGCGCTGAGAGTGCGCGAGCCGAAGCATTGCCAGTCACGACTAACCAATTCATGATTTAGACTGGATTCTACGAACCAGTCTGTGCATGTTTTCCGCATCGCGGACATTATAGGGCCGTATGTCTCAGAGTAGTCAGTGCAATTTGGGAAAGAAATCAATTAAATCTGTATGTGGATGTGTGTAAATATTCAAATGTAATAACCTTTGTAATCGTTAACATTTTCATAAGTAACTGTAATTTAATTACACATTTTTTCTTAGTAACTGTAACTGATTACAGTTACATTTATTTTGTAATTAAATTACGTAACGCCGTTACATGTAACTAGTTACTCCCCAACACTGCGTATGTATATATTGCACTGTTTTGCAGTGTACAAATATACAAGACCGGTCTCTCTCTCTCTCTCTCTCTCTTTCTCTCTCTCTCTGTCTTACACATACAGAAACACTCGGTGAAATATTTTAATTGGAATATTTAATTGCCTTTGCGGCAAAGTGATTTAAAGGGTGAAAGATTATTATGAATCGAGTGCATTCACTGAAATACTGAGCATCTTTTTATTACAACAGTTTCCTTCCATGTCTGTTCGTTTTGCTGTCAACATCATTTTTTAAGGCATTTACAGTCACTGCCTATGGTGCGTTGAACAGCGTGTAAAGCTACCCGAGATCATCATGCTGTAGAGCCAGACAGCTTCTCATTAAGACGCTCATTTACATTAGAAAGATTCAGGCTGGCATGATTTTTAATAATGTCACAACTGGTGACTGTGACTTACAGCTGCTTCATCATGGCAAAGGAATAACAGTCTTCACTAGTTCTGTATGCAAACGCATTACTTTATGAGGTGAGTCCATGCAAATGAGGATAACCGTAATTTCCACTGGAAAAGGCAGAGCATTAGCCATATGTGTTTGCATGCATGTGAAATGTGACTGTGTGCATGTTTTGACATCTGTCTTCAAGGACGCTGTGCACTTGGCATTCACACCATCCAGAAATGACAAGCATCCCTCTTCCTATGTATGCGGTTCTAGACAGTTTTTTTCCCCCTTATGATCTCATAACCTTAATTTTTCTTCCTGTTGCCCCAGGTCTACCCATAATCCTTCTGTCTAGCACAGAAGTGAGGGGTGCAATGAGGTCATTGTTCAGACAATAACCTTTTCTTCTCATTTAATCTCTTGACTCACCCTCACTGACTGATGATGTCACACACTCAGACACATCTCCATGCCTGCTCTGTTCATTACACACCTGCACCTGCAGAACATGTAACTCTTTAAATACTAGACAGTTTGTGAGACAGAGAGAAAATTAGATTATGAGAGTCTTGAGTATATTAAGTAATACGAGAATCCTGGGATATATAGTAGGAAGTGGGCGGAGACTTAATTCCAGACTGTTTAATGCTCTTCATCAGTATTCCTAGCAGAACAGCATGTTATCAGACAAACTGAGGCGTGCAGTAATAGACTCCACCACAAACGTAACATGAGCAGCGTGTATCTGGTATGTAAGTCCCTCCCTGATGACATCACAGGTAGTAATGGATCATTGAGAACAGGTAATGAATAATTTTGGAAACCTATATTGAGATTAAATTGAGATGTGTGATTAAAACATGTGTTTGAGGTTATAAAGATGATATTTTGAAAGAACTATTCCCAGTCAACACGTGAGATCATGCGATGATCACAGTGACATCACACGATCCTCATACTGTGATCCTCACGGTGTGAGTAGTA
>NW_015546118.1:1944430-1956510 GCF_001515605.1 Sinocyclocheilus anshuiensis | reverse complement strand
TGACCATAGTATGAGCACACAGTGAGTGTGCTGTGACCTCACACTGACCATAGTATGAGCACACAGTGAGTGTGCAGTGACCTCACATTGTGACCACAGTATGAGCACACAGTGAGTGTGCAGTGACCTCACATTGGGAGCATAGTATGAGCACACAGTGAGTGCGCTGTGTGGTTACACTTTTAGCTCACTGACACACACATTGTGACCACACCATGAGAATCGTGTGAGCTCATGGTGACATCATTGTGAGATCAAATTGTTGACTGGGTTGTACACCTGCACAACTATTGCCTGGAAACTGAAGAACAGGGGAAATCAAGCCATGTACAAGTAGATTTGTACATAAAATCAAGCCAAGCATTCGTGCTGTGTTTTTGTGCTGAAGGGGTTGTGTTCAGGTGTGTGTGTGTGTGTTTGTAACCTAAACTCTTTTGTCTTGAGGCTTGTGGGTATTATAGCACCAAATGAAATGTGCGGTTGAGCACCTCATTGTCAACATAAGAGTTCAAATTACAGGTGTTGTAATCATATACAGGTCCACACACACACTTCACAACAATACACACATACAAATAACAGAGGAATATTACAAAACAGTTAAAACCATAATGACATTTTTCGACTAAAGTAGCAGACACAGAACACAGATGCTGATGACTAAAAAAAAGACAGGTGCAAGGTAGTCACATCAGAAACAGCTAGTGTTTGTCAAATTTAGCACATGATTGCAGGGAGAAAAGCAGCAGATGAATAGCACACAAGGACTGTGTGTGCGTAATTGTGTCATTGTTAAAGAGCTACGCTTTGCATACGTGGTCAGGAAGAGTGAAGCGATGGAATACTGAAGCAGATCAATGTGTTTGTGTGTGGAAGAGGGGGTCGTGTGAGCAAGCTGAAGTACAAATCAATCTCCAGTAAAGTGTAGGATTATACATGCACGAACATCAACATGGAAACACATTATTCATGTTTAGTTAGAATGCTTTATTAAAACCTTTAAATAGGCTCATATAATTGGGAATCGTACTTTTAAGACTCTAAAAACAGCCTTTTAGAATTTAAATGTTAATTTTTTGATAGCAAATGGGGAAAATGGCACTTAGTTCCACAACTTTCTGACGTCTGAATTGAACAAATGCGCACACATGCCTGCCTACATTTACACATCAACAATGCCTATTCGCTATTCAGAAATTTGGCCCGAAACTTACTTTCTAAAGAATGAAACGTTAGAAACCTCAGTGTTTCAGACTTTGCAAAGAGGCTGTTGTTGTTATTGACATCAATGTGAGTGTAACTTGTGAGTATAATGCAAAATTTCACATGCAAAGAGGAGATTTACATATAAGTCTTACAGGCACTGTACTGATCGCTTCCGTGTTTAGCCTCAATGGCCACCACATGTAGCATGCTTTATTAAAGTAAGCAATATTGCATAAGAATGAGTGTGGAATATCAGCCCAGATGTGATCGCACAATAACATAGGACAGATATTTCCCCTCACTGCTTGAAGCAATATTAGCTCAACAGCAAAGCTTCTGGCCAATATTTTTTACTGTGCCTCATCAGATATCATATGTGCTACTGCAAGACCCTTGGCAATTCCTTTTTTTGTAAAACACAACCCTTTTGATAAACCAAAAGATATTTTGCCTCAGTTCAAATGTTTTGTATCAACAACATGCAGAAGACTGGTTTGACAAGCCCGTTACTAATCTCAGGTCCCTCCAAAAATATCAGATGAATGGGAGAGCACAGCTAGATTCTGATCCCTGATTCTTTGTCTTGATTTGTAACAAGTACACAGAACCGATCCAAGTACAGGCCATACAAATAAACTTTCTGAAACGGAATTTCTATATGCATACAAATTGAATCTATATTTGTGTTTTCATACACACATATAAGACTTGCTTGGCTTCAGCTAGTTTATGCATCTGGTAACATGCAAACATTAGATCTACACACTTATGTTCAGCCAAAGTAAAAGAAGAAACATTGAATGGGTTCATCCTATTTAAAATGAATACAATCAGCAAATTACATGCATTTTTTGTGTGCTTGGCTGTTAGCAATTTAAATAATGTTTATACAAATTGTAGGTAGATATTATTATTTTTCCCGCCAATAAAACCTTACCTATCAGTGTTCTGATACTTTAAGCAGATCATGGGCAAGTCCCTGACGTCTTCTGGGGGTTGCGGAAAAAAAGCTCAAAATGGCAAAGTTGAAATCCTTGCAAAGGTAAAGATGTCAGTCCTCATTACAACAGAGAAAAAGAGAGAAAAATTCTTAAAATCCTCAATGCTCATCAACAGGATCCTCTCGAGTCGACTGAAACCCTTTCACCACTCCCATCATGCATGTCGTGGACCATCAGAAGATTTTCTTCATAAGTGTAGGCCGAAAGAATAACTGCCTGGGAGAATATTACTATGTGAGCTGTGCTATTTGTTGGAGTATTTGTTGTCTGTGCACCTGAGAACTAGAAATGTGTTGATAGGAAATCCTGTAATGCCACACCACTGATCCTCTGCTCTCACTCGCACATACCTCGGAGAGCAAAGATCGAGTGGGCTCAAAATCACATGAACATATTGTGTGTTTGCTTGCCAAGTACAGACTTAAGCACAGCATGATCTTTTCCCACATAGATCAGCCTTTATCACTGACATCATGCTATACAAGATCAGCATTTTGCACTATCAACAAAAACACTTTTGCTCCATTCCGTATTGAGTATTCCAAACATTTGCTAGATTCTGGTTTGCATAGAAACTGGTTAAATGATTTTTATTTTGGGGTGAAAAAAGCAGGAATAATGGCATCAGTAATAAAAATACTGACTATTCAGCTTAAAATGGATTTGCTTATAGGCTGATTTTTATAATAATATATCATTACTTGTGTTGAAATTTTCTGTTTGTACAAAGTACAATCAAAGTATCATCAATGCATTCAAATTGATTGAGACCCTTTTTTTGGCGAAAGAAAACAATGCAAATGCAAACATGCAAATGTACGATAATATGCTAATTTTATGATTATACATGCATACATGTGTCTTTAGAGTATTTTTTTTTTAATTATTATATTTGTCATGATATGTTATGTGGCAACATTTAGAAATACTGTATCAATAAGGATGATATCTGTAAATTTTAGTTTAAACAATATGCTAACTTACACTGTAAACATTAAAGGGGTCATATGATGCGATTTCAATTTTTCCTTTCTCTTTGGAGTGTTACAAGCTCTTGGTGCATAAAGAAGATCTGTAAAGTTGCAAAGACTAAAGTCTCAAATCCAAAGAGATATATTTTATAAAAGTTAAGAGTCAACCACACCTACCTAAAATGGCTCGTTCTAACACGCCCCCACATGTCTACGTCACGATGTGGGAAGATTTGCATAATGCAGCCCAAATGTTCACGCAAAGAAAGAAGGCGTAACTTTTATTCTCGCTGTAGTATCCATGTCGTGAAGGCGCTGTGTTTTGTTGTGAAAGCGAAACTATTTTGGTTGGCCTTCCAAAAGAGGAAGATATCCGCTACGTCATGCCTGGAGCTGATCCGTGCTGGTCGCTGAGGAAATACATCAACTTCGCGCTGTGGATCGCCGGATCGGCTTTCACCGTGGACGAAGCGGAGTCCAGCCTGGGGTCGTCACATGTGGTTGCCGCAAGCCCGCCGGACGCTCCTTCGTCGAATCAACGTGTAAAAAGCCAGTATAAGTCATTATAATCCGTAATGATGTCCCCACTGGATGCAACAAATGCCTCGTTTGTAATGGGTTTTATTGTTTTTGTCTTGTCGGGCCGGGACACAGGGCATCACAGTATGGTAAGGGGCGTAACATTTCCATTACACGCTTGAGGTATTCGGCCAATCACAACGCACTGGATAGCTGGCCAATCAGCCAATCAACTGGATAGCTTTTCAGACCGATGAGCTTTGTAAAAATCGACGCGTTTCAGAAAGGCGGGGCATAGAGGAGAAACAATAATATACAGTATGTGGAAAATAATGTGTTTTTTGAACCTTAAACCGCATAAACACATTTCATTACACCAAATACACAAACTAATGTTCTTTTTAGCAGCATCATATAACCCCTTTAAATAATGTGTTAAAGCTGTATTAAGACTGACTTTTGTTTTTGTTAAAATCTCATGAGAGTTTGAGACAGTAGCCATTACGACTTCCAATGAAACAGAAGAATTTAATAATTGAACACAGAACAGAGATTAGGCCTGTCAGATCTGTAAAATACAAGGACAAGAAAAGAGCAATTCTGACCAGACAGGACATCAACCTTTGCCCATTCAAACCTGGATGTAGATGATCTGACAAATCACGATTCTGACAAACATGCACACGCATCTAAATACACACATCTGACTCTGGCCAGCTGTGGCACAAAGGCTAAATCCTTTGATTGTGATAAAGAGTGGGGTCAGTTCCTCATGGTGTGTGTCTGACAGGGCGGCATTTGCAGAGTCTAGACTGTGAGCTTCTGGCATTTAAAGCAGATCAGACTGAGGATAGAGGTTAGGGCTAAACTCTACCTAAGGAAAAAAAATGTACCAAAGCATGCATGCATGCATAAATAAATAAATTCATACATACATGATACATTCATACATACATACATATTACTAATGCATTCTGATGATCAGTGTGATTACCAAATGCAATGTCTCTAATTTTTTCTTCAGGCTGTTTATTTATATATATGTAGAACGTAAGAATAAGAATGCCGTTGGATGAGCAAAATGTAACGCTAACCATATTAAACCTACGTTCCATGCCCTTTAGGAAATACTACAGGCTGAATCGATTGGCAGCTCAACAGCAAAACTTCCTATTACCATTGGTATTGCGCCTCAACGGGTGTCATATGGTACCTGGATCAACATCCTTGTTGATCCTGGAACAACATTCCAATCAACCAATCAGAATTGAGATATAACTTTTCAGGAAATTTCTGTTTTAGGCTTAAAATCAGTGTTAGGTGCTTCTACACCTTTGTTAATCAGCTATCATTTCCCTCTGATTTTAGGAATAAATTATGGGTAAGGTTAGGTTTAGGGGTAGGGTTAAGCCTATATTTTTGGACAATAATGTTGATCCAGGATCATCAAAAGATGTTGATCCAGGAACATGTCTTACTTGGCAAAATCATGGCGACCAAAATTTGTTACCTGGTTCCTTCATCTTAAAGTCCAATGTGTTTCATTTATTTAACCGCAGTGTCCTCTAGTGGGGACTTTTGTCTACTGCAGAACCAGATACAGATCTACAAATGTCCTTTAATTAGTTGCATTTAAAAAAGCATATAATTCAATTCATAACAGTCAAGGAGATAACTGATCCAACAGCAGCAAGCTCAGATGTATTGTGAGTGACCAGCCAATAAATTAAAAAGGAATAGAATTGTACACCCTAGTGAAAAAAATATACAAAAATGTATTTGAAATACATCTATTTTGTGCTAAGTATACTACAATGACATTTACATATTTATGTGCTAAATAAAAATACCCTGCAATTGTACCTTTGGTATACTAAACTGGTATACTTAAGTCTGCTAAATTGGAACAACTAATTTTGTACTTAATGCACTTTAATTGTGTGAAAGTAGTGCTGAGGTCCAACTAAAGATATACTGAAGTATATCTGATTGTGCTAAAGTGGAACTAGTGCAAGTATACTTTAGATACACCTTAAATATCTTGCATTTAAAGATTGATATTACAGAGAGACCATACAATCCTTATATTAATAGTTATATTAAAACATTTTAGGCATAATATTAAGAAATGTGCATTGTGCAATAATGAAATACTCCAAACAAAGTTAAATTATAATTCGATATCACTAAGTCTTACGTAATATGCCAATAAATATGTTAATGGATTTGAAGTATACTTAGTATGAAATAAATGTATTTTAAATAAATTATGGCATTTTGTTTTACTAGGGCATACATAAGACTTCCAGAAAATATTGTAGAACAATTAAAGCAGCTACACTTAGTACACTTTATTTTTATTTGTTTTAAAGAAATGCTATAAAAGCCAATCTATCAATGCCCATCACACTCAGTCACTTTTTGCTTAATGGTTAAATTAATTATTGTAAATAATTATTGTAAATGTACAATAAATCAAGTTTTCCCAACAAAAATAAAAACTTGTATACTCTGTGTCTAAAACTGCAAATACTGAATTACTCCGTTAGCAGAGCTTTAAAACTATGTATCTGAATATTTTTAAAAGATCATGTGACTATATTAATTATTTGTTTATATAATATCAAAACGTTGCTATATTACTTATAAACTCTTACAACTGGTGGTCACTAACCACCAGGTGGGGCAAGATGTAAAAACATCATATAGCCTAGCTCAGAAAAGCTCAAGCAGGTCTACCTTCATGCAGAGTTCAGTTCCAGTTCTGCTGTAACACACCTATCTGTATTTTTGAATGTACCCCATAACCTTGATACTCTGGTTCAGGTGTGTTTGATCAGGGTTGGATGCAAACTCTACAGATCAGTAGATCTTTAGAAGCAGGACTGAGCACCCCTGGCCTCGCTATAAGATATCAGCATTGTAATATTCTGAGTTTTTTTATTAGAAAACAGCAATACAGCAATTACATTACAGTAAGCACATAGACAAACATCAGTTTGTTGTTAAATAATATATGAATATAATAACAGAAAGGGTCATTATCTTTACTTGTGTGAAAAATATTTCATTTACATCTCTGTTCAGTCAAATGAAATAAGCCTATTTACATATAACACCATGTCAGTGGGAAGTATGCCATTTTGCTCCAGTCATCCAGTAACTACCATTTTTATACCTTTTACTCTTTTTTTTTTAATAGAAAATCTTAACCAGTGTTAACCAATTCAAAGATCCCTTGCCATCCTAACACAAATCTATGCAACCCACACCACCAAATTTACGCTACACACACCCAGTGTGAACGCCCTTGTGGTGGAGAGCAACCACCAGTATTTTAAACAGTGGTCTGGCCAAAGGCTAAACTCCAAAAAGCTCCATCCATCCTACACTGGGTGCGTTCCAGGGTTGCTATAAAGGGAAGAGAGACTTTCCTAGTGAGTCTTCCTGGAGTGAAAAACACTAATATGTAGGTATGCGTCTTTAAACCTTAAATGGAAGCATATGTGGGCGTGGAATGAAAGTTTACATAGGGCTGTAATCAGAGCGGGACTCTTTCTTTTATTCCTCCGCTTGATTTCCGTCTATTTTTCTCTGCAAATTAAGAGGTTGTGCTCGTGCACATGCAGACCGCACAGCTGAGAGTGATTAGTGTTAGCTGTAGTGCTAGTATTATCAGATTGGTACAAACTGCAGGGCTAACTGCACACAAGCCAAAGAGAGAAACAGAAAGAAGAAGAAGAGAAAGATGGCTGAAAATAGCAAAAACGGTTCATTCTTCTCTCTGATAGTCTCTTCGCAGGCACAATGCAAATGATTAAAATGAGATTCGTGAGATACTATACAGGCACATGCTCAGGTTACTGGATGAGTTTGTGTTCAGCTGCTCAGCATAAACACATTCACACTCGTCACGGAGTATGAGTCACGAAGTGTCATCTCCACCCTAACACTCTAAACGGTGCCATGAACTTTCTCACTCTAATTTCTAAGTTCATCATTCTCGCTATCAGAGAAATAACTACAGTATGCAGGGGGGAGGCAGGCTAGTGCTTGATAACTTGTTTAGAAAAAACTTTAGATTCAGAATTAGATTTATTAGCAATAAATGCTAAAATTCAGAAGCACAGGCAAAACAAAAAAACAAGGCATACATTTTGCATAAATCTTACATTTATTATATGATTATTCTTTGTATTTTTTTTCTTCAGATTTTCTGACATTCAGGATTTTAGAAATTATACACCAACACAAAAGTTAAACACAAACCTCCACATGCACAAACACTTTTTTATTTAGAAATGCATTGCATTTATAAATAAAAAATTAAATAAACTTTATTTATAAAGAAATTATTATTAAACATTATAATTATTCATATCTATCTTTCTATCTACGGTATCTATATCTGATAAATTATTTAATGTTACCATTAATATAATATAATACATTATTAAGTATATAATTTTATTTTGTACAAATTTTTGTTAAAGTTACGTATAAGGTGTATTTGTGCCTGTGGAGGTTTGTGTTTAACTATTTTAACAGTGATCCTTTGAAGTATTTTCCTGTGGAGAATGTGGGCAGTCCACTATTATTGCTGCCTTTTCATGGCGACGATACAAAGGAAGCAGGTAACACAAAACCAACTGTCAAAACCACAAGAATACATTCATGCTCATTTCCTCTAGTTAAAAGGAAAAAATGGCTATATAACGCTCTGCTATACTCTCTGTATGCTCACATTATTGGGATCTATTATTGTATATTTTACAGTGTGTCTGCTTTGAAATATGGTATTTGATTATCTGTTGTTATTAAATATATTTCATTATTATTTAATAATAGTAAGTGGGAATCTGGAGTTGATACTATCATTGATTTTCTTACACTTTAATTTTTTTTATAATATTATATTTTGTTTAACTATAGTCTTTTTTGAAAGACTGAAAAAGACAAGAATAAACAACAGGTATCTTTGAGTGTTGAATGATTTATAATGTGAAGGAAATTAAAGTACCCTTTAGAGGCGTTTACAACTAATTCCTGACAGAGAGGCTACAAAAGAAAGTAGATAAGAGAGAGCAAAATAAATGGTGCATGAAAGAGCACAGAGAGGACCTTGTAAGTAAGAAAGAGAGAAAGAAGGACATTGTAATTAAAGAAGAGAGTTCACTACAGAAGGAAAAAAAGGAAGCAAATAAGCAAAATAGAACAGCTGTTACAGACATAGCACTAGAACTCTATAATGGAGAGCAACGTTTCGTAAACAGCCTTTGACAATTTCACAGCATTTCATCAGACCTTCTATGTAAATAGACATACAATACTGTGCATGTGTGTTTGTGTGTGGCCTTCAAAACAACTCAATGATCAAGTTATCCTCTGCCACTTGAGAAAAATGTCTTCATGATAAAACATTACGGAGGAATGAAATGAAAGCTGTGGGCCTCACACCTACACATCGTTAGAGGCTGATGCATTCTCTTCCTCATCAATGCCCTTGTCTGAGCACAATAAGTCTGTCCGCAGGAGTAATTTGTTGCTTGTTTGGGAAGTGTGTAATTTGTGGTTTATATGGGAAAGGATTTGTGGAACTTTTGTTGAAATAATGTACATTCCATGGAGCCCATCAAAGATATTAAGCCATTTTTGGTCACACAGACTTCATGTTTCTGTATAATTACCGTTGAGTGCTTCAAATAATCACAGCTGTGGTGATATTCAGACCAACAGCACTCTTGCTTGTGTGATACTGCTTTTATGCAGTAATGGTTCAAGTTAATAATGAGATAATTTGAGTGGCTGCGTCTGAAATCACATACCCTCTGAGTAATTACTTTTGAATAAGTACTTTGTAACTGTTAAAAAAGTGTGTTCTATATAGTATGAATGTGTTTAGTATGAATGTAATCTGGATGTACTACATTCGTCATGTCAGTCATGTAACCTCTCGGCGTCAACTTATACAAATCCTTTCTCATGGTGTATTTCAGAATGGACGTAGTAGGTCATCTGGGTACTACAATACCCAGTGAAGTATGAAGTATGCATACAATACCCAGTGAAGTATGCATATTCAGATGCAGCCAGTCACTTGTTTAGTTCATGAATGAATCAGTGTTGTTAAACAACTCAGTTCAGTAAATGATTCAATGACTTATTCAAAAGGTAGTCACTTGTTTTGTTCCTGAATGAATCAGTGACATGAAGTAATCTGTTTGGCTTGAATGATTCAATGATTTACTTGTAAAGTCATGCGCTTGTTGCCATCTACTGGTATAGTTAAGTAACCTGCATTAAGGTTCTCTGAAAAATCTCCACCACTACAGCACAGATTGACAGTCTTTCATTAGGTTACTGTACATACAGGGCTTCTCATTTCAAAATTACCTAAGATTCAGTAGAAATATGCTTACATAATGTACTGTGCATAAAGATTTGTCTCAGCATAACACTGCAGTCTACACCATGATGGTCCCAACATAGGCGATAGGCCAAAATGGGGTGTGACCTCTATCTTGCTCCCTCTCTTTCTATGTACTCTGACACACAGACACACTACAGCTCATGTACTAAACCACCTTTGTTTGTGTTGGTGTGTCTGACACTGATGCACTACCATTACTGAGCATGAGCTTTAACACTGCTGTCATTATATCCTTACACTTTCACTGAGAGAAATGGGACACTGAAAACACAATCTTCTTGCAAATATGAGAACAACGGGTCGATACTTGAGGTACGCATTTATAGGAAGGAACCATTGTCAATAATAACATATAGCTGTCTGAGTACACCTCCTGTTTTGCAGAAAACCTGGATCCCCTCTCAACTGTTCACAGGGAATCCCGATGGAAAAAATGAGTTATTGCTGTTGGAGGCTGATGTCTCAGTGCTTGATGGACTAGGACTCACTTTAGATTCCTCTAAGACTATATATATAGTTTATTTTCTGTATTATCTGTATTGTGTATTTTCTATTTCATTCTATTTTCTGCCCATTTCAATACTTTGAGTGCTGAATATGCTCTGGCAATATATGCTGACAATCATGCCAATAAAGCTATGTTGACTCGGAGATCCCTAGCGACAGCCTTAAGACCCTTTAATATGCTGCTGGTCCATGCCAAATCCCTCTGAAAGCTCGTCCAAACCCACACACTTGAGTAAAACATGTTTATCTCAGATGCCATAAACACTGCTGTGATCATTTACAACCCAACCATCCGGTAAACGGATGATGCGGTATTATGAAAATGCCCACTCCCCACAAAAACCCCCTTCCCCTTATATCAACTCACCTCGTTATTTCGAAGCTGCAGCCTTTCCTGAGTAACAGCGCTCTCTTTCGCATGATCCCCGATTTCTCTTGCCCCAAGTACACGTTAATATCCGAATTCATGGTGGTGGGATAGCAGGGCACGCGGGTCCCGACTGCAGAGACACAGAGGCAGCGCGAGCGCTGATAATGATGGTGATGCGGCTCTGCTCCGCGTCTGGCGAATGGAGAACCGGGAGGGCGCACAAAGAGAGAGTGGTATATAAGATCAACAGTGGGTCCTCCTCCACTGGAAAAGCAAAAAAGTGAACCACACGCTTTCTGCAGCCAGAGAAGGTATGATTTAAGTGGACAAAATGTGCTTTGTGTTAAAGAAGGGATTCGTAAACTCCATTCACACCGGTTCCTTTGGCTCAGAAGTGCAAAAAGTCGTCGGCTGGATAATCTCCGGGTCGACCCCCCGTTCCCCGTTGTTTAGGGCACGTATACTGGAGTAATATATCGCTCCAGCCGTTGAGTCTGCGCGGTCCTAATGTCTACCCAGAAGAATGGAAGAAAAGACATGAATTTTTGTGGGGCGGCGACTCTCTTAAATGAACGAGCATTCATTTGCGCTGTAATTTTTCTGGTGGCGAACATTTTTTTCCGGCGAGAACAATATAGCCTAATTATTGATAAGACGCTGTTTTTCTTGAATGAATTAATTTCTTTATCTATAGCTATTGTGTCATAGACTACACTCTATTCTAAAGAATTTACTCAGGGAGCCAATCCTCAAGCCATCACACATAAGTTTATAACAGCAGGCAGACACTGATACCTACAGTAAGTGTGAAACAAATGTGTGTGTGTGTGAACATTACAATAATAAGATACACATGCACAAACACAAGCACAAGCACAAGCACAAGCACAAGCCATAAGGATTCACAAAAGACTAATAGCCAAATAGAGCAAATGTTCTCTAATGGATCAGAACCCAAAAATGGCTGGCATGTCTGTTCTGATTGGGTCACAGATTGCAGGAAAAAAAGTGATGCTAAATACAAATACTGTGCAATCACATAATCTTTCATAGTTACAGTAACACAGCAAAATAAA
>NW_015546118.1:1937491-1944205 GCF_001515605.1 Sinocyclocheilus anshuiensis | reverse complement strand
TTCCGCTGGGGAGGGGGGGGGGGGGGCGGGTCTGTATCTTTTGTTGTTGACATCAACCACTGTCTAACTTATTTTTTACATTGCCATCTGTGCGTGAGTGTTTGTGTTACAGTAATTCTTGAGGGGTTACTGGAAGAACTATCTGAGCATGATTAATGTTTGTCTAGTGGCAGGCAGCAAGAGTCATGATTGAGGTCATTTTGATTTGCTCTGAAGGTGTATATTTGTGTGTCTCCATATGAGTGTGTTTTATGTAAGCATACTGTATATACGACTTCTCAACATACAGTATGCATCATGAACACATTAATTTGTTTATTGTTATGTTCTTTAACCCACTTTATTTTATTCTCCTGTACTATGTAAGTACTTGAATGCCTTAGCAATACTGTAATGATTACAGTCATGTCAATGAAGCTTTGTTGGTTTTGACTCTCACTTGGAGAGAGAGACGAACGCACAGATAAACAGATACGCAGAGACATTGTGCGAGAGATTTTAAGCAAACCAGCTGCCCTTGATTTATTTGGCATAGATGTCTTAGTCAGTATAGAGTAATGGCAAAGACATTTATTCTGTCAGATTATTATTATTATTTTTACTTGACAACAGCTCAGCCAATCAAAGTGAATTATTAAAAACTGATAAAAGTCAATGACATGCCTATTTGTGCTATGCATATTTTGTAAGAGGGAGATGGTGTCCAGCCTCGCCTTGTAAGGATTCTTTGTTGTCCAGATGGTAATACTGTGTACATTTCACTCACTGAAGGAGAACGTGTGGTTTGTGTGTGTGTGTGTGTAGAACTTGGCTGGGAGGCAGCATGTTGATTTTCTGAGACAGCATGGTAAGACGAAATAAGAGAAAGAAAATAAGATCTTGATTATTGTCAGGCAGACTTGTCTAATGTGCGACACTGCGAGTAGACAAAAGATATGTGTGTGCTAAATCATTGAGGCAGATGATTGTGGATGTGAATATGCGAAGTAATGTTGTTGTTGCACAACTGATTGCATCATTTGTATTCAATCAGGTTTCTTAATTGTATCACGATATTAGTGTATCTTGATCAAACTTATATGCTGTTATTCTTTCCACAATCAGTGGTGTTCTTTTATAATGGCTGTCAAAGGGATGGGGGAGGCTGGTATACAAAAAAAACATCCTCCATATATTTGACAGAGGGTTGCCCTGGATACGCCAATGGATAATTGGGGAAGCTCTGATCAGCTGATAATGTGTGACTCTGATAAATGGAAGCCATTGAAACATGGAGATTTTGAGATCATAATTAACTGTAATGGGTAAAAAGGCCATTAACAATGTTCTGACAGGAAGAATAGAGACCATAGAATCAAGATTTAAACATTATGGGAATTTCTGTGTAAGTTGTCTGTAAAGCCATTCTTACATCAATTGCGGCATGGAATTGTTTACACAAGCATTACAAACTATTTACATAAAGACTCATTCTGCACAGGTTTCATGAATGACCTGGCTGATTTTTTTCAAGAATACAAGGGGTCAAGGTTTGACTGGTTAGTATGACCCCTGCTGGTATATGTTGTAACTACACCATCTGTTTCAAAAAAGCATCTTTGTCTAGTGAGAGCCATTCAAAACTGAAATTCTTGAACCAAATCAGCATATTAGAATGATTTCTGAAGAATTGTGTGACACCGAAGACTGGAGCAATAGCTGCTGAAAGTTCAGCTTTGCCATCACAAGGTGGTTTTAAAATGTGTTAAAATAGAAAACATGGTGGAAAAATGGTAATATTTCACAATATTGCTGGTTTTACTCTATTTTTAATCAACTAATCACAGTCTTAAAAAGCATGAGACTTTCAAAAAACTTTGATAAACATTTTGGTTGACACGTTTTGTGGTCCCATGAGCAAATATGGATGTCAAATCACATACTTCCAGTACCCTTTGACAGCCACTGAGGTAAATGGGAATGCTAGCAGATCTTTCTCCAGGTAGGCTATTATAGTGAAAGTGGCGTGACGTGTGGCCAAGTATGGTGACCCATACTCGGAATTTGTGCTCTGCATTTAACCCATAAGTGCACACACAGCAGTGAACACACACACACACTGTGAACACACACGGGAGCAGTGGGCAGCCAATGCTGCGGCGCCGGGGAGCAGTTGGGGGTTTAGTGCCTTGCTCAAGGGTAGGGCCGGATTTATGCATAGGCATTCTAGGCACGTGCCTATGCTCGCTCGTCCAGGGGGGGCCCAAACACAATAAAGAGAGATATATAATATATATTTTTTAAACTATGGGCAATCTACAACAGTAAAGAACCAAAACCCCAGAAGACAAATATAACAACCAATAGGGTAAAAATGACAAACTATTTCAATGGTTTCCACCTTTTTATGCAGCTAGGGAAATTGCGCTTTCTTTCTCCCGTTCTCATTCTCAGGCGCACACACACAGACGCACACACACGGAGATGTGGACAGAAACTCGTTGTCAGCGCAAATGTATCAATAAAATAGTTTCACAGCTGAAAAGCTACATGACATTTCTTAGTAACGAGGTTCTTGAAGCAGTTCAACTAAAAGTTTCGTTATTAGTAGACGCTGCTGCTGCTGAGAGACGCACAGACGCAGGTATTCACATGCGCTTAATCTCTCTCTCTCTCTCTCTCTCTCTCTCTCTAATAACTGCATTAGCCTGCATATCAATAGCGCAAGTCTGTTATTAGCTCTAAAATGACATTTTGGAATTTGCAACGGAAGGTTTGGGATGAGGTGCGTAAGAAATTACTTCAACACACACGAGATTTCAGGACGGAAACATGACAGATGTCTTGAAATAAATCATCTGAACAATGGTCTTGAGGTGGTTGTGACTCCAGGCCATTAAAATTATTAGAGAAATAATGCACTCCCGAAGTGGTATGGCCACGAGTCACGACGCCAGAGCCTATTAATGGAACGGTTCTCCATTCTCAAAGAAAGAACTACATTCGATCTTTATTGACTGATAATATTTACCAAAAGAAACGGTCAATAACACTGAACATAAGCACTTATTGTGATAGAAAACACTGTAACGGTTTCCACTGATTATTTTGTTTGCTGGGGTGCTAATATTTTATATTGATAAGGAAGGGGGGGCCAAAAATTTGTTTTGCCTATATCACGATGAGGGGTAAATCCGGCTCTGCTCAAGGGTCTCACCTCAGTCATGGTGTCGTGGGTGGAAGAGAGCGCTGTACATTCACTCCCCCACCGACTGGTTATTCACTCCCCCCATTGACGATTCCTGCCGGACCTGAGACTCGAACCCGCAACCTTCGGGTTACAAGTAGAGACCTGCACTCCCGCGGGAGTACCGCGGGACCCGCGGGACCCAACACAACAGGGTGCGGCGCAGGTCTCCGTTACAAGTCCGACTCTCTATCCATTAGGCCACGACTGCCCCTGTACTTACTTCTTTACTTACATTATTACTACATTACATACGTCATCATTTACTTCATTATAGACCATAATACCAATATTACCTTGGATAAATACCATAATAATAATTTCTTTATTGTGAAGTGTAGTGTTCTTGTTGAGTCAGTGCTAAATGAGTCATGTAGGTCCAGCTGGAATGTGGAATTGTACATTAGAGTGTTAAGCTCCCTGTCTGCGGAAATTCAAGAAATAGTCTCTGTGTTCCCCTACACTTCCATAAACACTCAATGGCACATATGCATTTTCTTACAGATCAAGCACACACACACACACACACACACACACACACACACACACACACACACACACACACTGTCCAAAGTGAATTTTTTCCGCTGACATGGGTGCGATGCTTGTGTTTTGATGTTCCACCCAGGGTGCATTTCTGCTCTGACCGTCTTAAGGTTAATCCTTGAACCAAAAACACATGCGTTCACATACACACATATGCATACACACACAGGGTACATTGTGTCCCTGGGGCATCTGGAGGAAAGATGAGAGCTACTAAATTAATTAGACTCACTTCAATAAGTCATTGAGATTCACACACACTCTCGTCCCCTCTTTTTCTCTCTCCCACTCTCCTCTTCACCTCCTACCCACTCCTGGCAGTACCATTTGCATGAGTTTCATATAACCAGAACTTTCTTTTTTTTAATCACGTCTCCATTCCTTCCTTCCTTCCATCTCTAAGGTGACCTCTTTAAGAATACTTCCATAGCAACCGTAAGCACATTTGGTGCACTTGACCCATCCAGCTGGCCACTATGGACCCTGCAGAGGCCCTATAAACTAGAGCTGAGTTTTAGAGCTGTTTTACTGAGTACTTCATTAGGAGATTATTACTGAATGAGAATACATGAATGTGAATGAAACAGTCATTCATTTTGATTGAGGAAGGATAAATCTAATGAATTCATGCAATTAGAGCTGAAGGAGACATTTTCATGAATAAATGGGGGCAATGAACCTTGACATGCTACAAACAATAACAAATTTAATGTGGGAAAAGATTATACATTTAACACTATACATTTAACACATCTTTTATGTCAGTTAATATGGGAACAGGACAACAAGCAGAGGTACATTTATCTAGAAGTAAATGGCACAAATAAGTATAGGCCTATTCATAATTTTTTATGTTTATACTAAGCATTACCGCGGAAGTAGGGGTGCTGAGGGTACTGCAGCACCCACTGATATATAGCCCAAGAAAAAATTAGGGGTGCGGTGTTAAAAATAAATAAAACCCATTTTATTAATTTGTATATTCATTAAAATTCATAGAAAAAAATTTGCCTAAGCCTATAATGACAATACCGCAACAGTAAAACATGAATTAAGTTGAATCAGATTGATTGTGAAAGTCGTTTCAACTTAAACTGACTTAGGAAGTCGTTTGTTGCCATGACTTTTTGATCATATTATTTATTACCTGTAACATGTCTGTGCCGTACCCAAATCAAGAATTAAAGACCATTTTAGCCATTGCGAAGATAGAGCAGAGAAAGATCGAGAGCGTCTATTTACCTCAGCAGCAACCAATCTCGCATTCTCGCAACTGCAGCGCTTATTTTGATCTTTAACGTTAGATCTTACCTATTCTTGGAACAAAATGAATGCTTAAGGTTGATTCAGTATTACTCTTAATGAAAAAAAAAAAAAAATCCCACACACAACATCAGCAATACAATGACAAAGTAGCTATTAATCATAAAACTTTTATTAACAGAACGAATAAGAAATACCCGCGTTGTAACAAATAGGCCTAGCCTAAATAAAAGTTTTTTGGATTTCCCCTTACTTCAAACGAATGCTTAGTTTGTGGCCCATTATTATTAATAATAATAACAATAATAAAAGGCTATATAATAAACAATACAATGACAAATTCACTTATATTAAACTTTGAACTTTTATTAACAATATGAATAAGGAAAATATGTTTTACCCTCATTGTAACAAATAAACAGTCTTTGGATTTCCCCTTTCTTTCAGTGTAAAACGATAGTAGTTTGTGGTTCATTATCCTATTAACAAAACATATCAGCCATAAAATAGTACAATGGCAAATTTGCATAGGCCTATATTAAACATCTAACTTTTATTAACAAAATGAATAAGACGGATATAGCCGTTCCCGCGGCTATGTTTATATATTCAAATATATATTTCATAATTTTGGCTCTGTATATGCCACCAGAATAGAATTCAAATGAGACAATCAAGATGAAATTGAAGTGCAGACTTTAAGCTTTAATTGTCTTTAACAAGTGAAATGCATGCTCAATCGGGTTGAAATCAGGAGACTGACTATTCCACTGAATATTCCACTTTTTTATCTTCAAAAACTCCTGGGTTGCTTTTGCTGTATGTTTTGGGTCATTGTCCATTTGTACTATGACTGAAAAATAAAATAAAAATAACTTTGCTGCATTTGGCTGAATATGGGCAGACAGTATATCCCTATACACTTCAGAATTCATTTGGCTGCTTCGGTCTCCTGTCATGTCATCAATAAACACCAGTAATCCAGTGCCACTGGAAGCCATGCATTCCCATGCTATCACACTGCTCCACCATGTTTCACAGATGATGTTGTATGGTTTGGATCATGAGCTGTTCCATGTCTTCTCCATACTTGATTGTAGACTTGTGACACGTGTTGTCCTCCGTGGACGTCCATGCCTTTTTATGTTGCTGAGCTCACCAGTGCATTTTCTTTTTCTCAGAATGTACCAAACTGTTGATTTGGCCACTCCTAATGTTCCTGCTATCTCTCTGATGGATTTGTTTTGTCTGTAAAGCCTAACAATTGTCTGTTTCACCTGCATGGAGAGCTCCTTTGACAGCATGATGTGGGTTCACAGCAACAGCTTCCAAATGCAAATGGAACACTTAGAATCAGCTCCAGACCTTTTACCTGCTTAACTGATGTAGAAATAACGAAGGAATAGCCCACATCTGTCCATGAAATGGCTTTTGAGCCAACTGTCTAATTACTTATGGTCCCTTGAAAAAGGGGGGAGGTACATATTAAAGAACTGTAATTCCTTAACCTTTCCTCCAGTTGTGATGAGAATACCCTCAAATTAAAGCACAGAGTGTGCACTTTAAGCCAATATTCATTATACAGTGGGTACGGAAAGTATTCAGACCCCCTTACATTTTTCACTCTTTGTTATATTGCAGCCATTTGCTAAAATCATTTAAGTTAATTTTTTTTCCTC
>NW_015546118.1:1936628-1937344 GCF_001515605.1 Sinocyclocheilus anshuiensis | reverse complement strand
TTAGCAAATGGCTGCAATATAACAAAGAGTGAAAAATTTAAGGGGGTCTGAATACTTTCCGTACCCACTGTATAACTGTAACTTGAATATGTTTTGGTCAACAGCTAAAATAACAAAAATTGTGCCTGCGTCCAAATATATATGGACCTAACTGTATATACACACACACATACATATCTATATATATATATCTCTTTGATAGGGAGGTAGCACTTTATTTATACATGGTAAAGTTTAACAAAGTTTGAAGAACTGGTAATTCTTGTGTAATGTTTATGTAAAATGGTGCACTTTATTTTACAGTCCTATTTCCATATACTTACTATGTACGTACTGGTGAATGTACCTATTAGTTAATGTACATAATAACTCAAGTTGGGGGGTATAAACATGGACCAAGGTACTTATTGAGTAATTGATCGTAGGTGCCATTGCATTTTGGAACTTTGGAAGTTTGTTGGGAACACGGCAGTAACTGTGCAGCACTGCATAGTGTTAATACTTAGCAGGCACAATCCTTTTTAATAGGGATTTAGACACATGACAATCAGGAGTTGCAAGTGCAAATATGAGTCTGGTAGCTACTGCATAATTCCAAAAAAATAAAATTATTAGGAATGTACGTCATCAAAAATGTCCAGAAATCCCTATTGGACCAATTAGTTAAAGGTGGGGTAAGCGATTTTTCAAAAACGCTTTAGAAAACTGATTCGGGC
>NW_015546118.1:1933057-1933211 GCF_001515605.1 Sinocyclocheilus anshuiensis | reverse complement strand
TAATTAGATACTTTACTGTACTTACTAATGTGTAAATATGTTAAATATGTAGTACTTACGGACAAGTGGGTACAAACAGGCACATCCTTACAGTATCCGTATAAGACACATAATAAGACACATTACTGTACATACTAATGATATGTACATGGTA
>NW_015546118.1:1926133-1932973 GCF_001515605.1 Sinocyclocheilus anshuiensis | reverse complement strand
ACGGCTTCGGAGCCGTACCTTGCCGTACCATTGGTAACTAGTAACTAATAAGACACATTACTATACTTACTAATGGTCTATACATGGTAAAGTTTAACAAAGAACTGGTAATCTATTTCCATATACTTCCTTTGTACGTACTGGTGTATGTAGGCCTACCTATTAGTTAATGTACAGAATAAGTTATGCGGTACTCAAGTTGGGGGGTATAAACATGGACCAAGGTACTTATTGAGTAATTGATGGTAGGTGCCATTGCAGTTAACTTGCCTTATCTTTAACAACACTGATTCTCTTAACTAATTGGTCCAATAGGGGATTTTTGATGACGTACATTCCTAATAATTATGTGTTTAGACAGATTTTATTTTGGAATTATACAGTAGCTACCAGACTCATATTTGCACTTGCAACTCCTGATTGTCATGTGTCTAAATCCCTATTTAAAAGGAATGTGCCTGCTAAGTATTAACACTATATGCAGTGCTGCACACTTACTGCCATGTTCCCAACCAACTTCCAAAGTTCCAAACTGCAATGGCACTTACCATCAATTACTCAATAAGTACCTTGGTCCATGTTTATACCCCCCAACTTGAGTACCGCATAACTTATTCTGTACATTAACTAATAGGTACATACACCAGTACATACATAGAAAGTATATGGAAATAGGACTGTAAAATAAAGTGCACCATTTTACATAAACATTACACAGGAATTACCAGTTCTTCAAACTTTGTACGTACTGTTGTGGAGAGCAATTTAGCATTAACAGTTTATTGGGGTTATTAGGTAAGGTTAGGACTTACCAAGCGTACCGTATATACTAGAGGTCGACCGATGTATCGGTTTTGCCGATTAATCGTCACCGATAGTTGATTGCTGGAACTATCGGTTATCGACAAATATCCATGCCGATAGTTTTCCGGGTTGCGTCCATTGCTGGAGCGGCTGAGAAGGGTCTGCTGTCATTACGCAGTGCGAGAGCGGCCTCTAGTGGTTGAAATCACTGATAGCACGTGCTATTTGTTTAGACACACGCTGAACAGAGCGGGAAACTTCAGACGCGGATTTAAATGCAGCCGACAGAAAATCCTGCCGCACCACAGAGCGCCATTCACATAGTTTTCCTTTAAATTACATTATATTGGTCCTGAATCGTTGGTAATGTACATAATGAATTGTGTATTGTGCATTTTCAGCAAAACATTTGTCTTTCTGTGGCTCTAAAGTTTATTGTGGTGTAACAGTGATCCAATATATTACTGTCTCTGGTGGGACATGTGATGTGCTGTCTGTATTTTGGCAGTTCACGGGAGAGATTTGCTTTATTAAAGTCCCCAAGAATTATTAAAACAGAGTCCGGGTATTGTTGTTCTGTGTCTGTGATCTGATCAGTGAGTTTCTGTAAAGCTGAGCTCACATGCGGAGGAATGTAAACACTGAGGAGAATGAACGAGCAAAACTCCCGGATGGATGGGTGTTGCAATTCTAACAAATCTTACAGGACTTGGGGTGAAAAATAATAAAAGAAAATCCTTGTTCCAAGTAATAAATATCTTGTGAATAGTAGGAGGTTGTATAAATAAAGCTTTATATTTACTTAAACTAATAAATGTATAATAATTATATATCACTCATTTCGTACCTCAGAAACCCCTGCAAGACAAAGGCAGCTTGTCCAGTTCTCTTCCCTGTTTTTGGCATTAAATGTCTCAATTGAGAAGATGGGATATTATGTGTACTTTCTTTCACATACATATTTCACACATCATTCCAGTGTTGAATTTCTTCATAATTTGACTGACCACCCAAAACAAAAATCCACATAAAGCTCTTTCTCACACACATACACCCACACTGACCTTAATTGCCTGGTAGCTCAGATTAATGCAAATGTTTTGGCTGCAACTGGCCAAAGTGCTGATAAATCAATCTCATTTGCATCTTTTACCATGCAAAAAAAAAAAAGGACATTCTGTACATTATAAGGCAGCTGGCTATAATACAGACATGTAGCAGATATTGTTATGTGTCTTTCTGTTTGGGACCATGATCATAACAGATAACAGCATCCTTATCTGTTGGCAGAGCACAAACAATAATCCGGAACTGATCGCAAGTGTGGTCATCTAAATCATCTATGACAGATTTTTGGAATGTCACCACTTGCTGTTCGTAATGGACAGGCACAAGCATGAAGTCCTTTTGTGAGAGATGAAAGGAGGAGATAGGGAGGTGGATTGATGCCAGAAAAAAATAATGCAGGCATGAGGTGAACAGTTGTTTAAATTCTTTTTAGCAGTGACTGGAAAGATTATATTAATCATGCTTTTCTCCATTTATAAAGTACCAATCAGTAGTTTTGCTACACTTACTCATTCTTTAATATTACACATTTTATTATAATAATAAAGACATCAAAATGATGAAAACAATGAAATAACCAAAATGTATGGGAATTATGAAATTACCAATAATGTGAAACAAATAAAAAATATTTATATTTTAGCTTCTCTTTACTGCTCTGCACATTCTCTGGTGTATCCTGGGATGCTTTTAAAATAGGCCTATTAATTAAAGGGTTCCCTATTGTAAAAAACAGTCCACTGAAGGCGAGTTGTGATGAACCCAAGTGCAGCTTTTATATAAACAAGGTGAAATCCAAAATCCAAACATCCAAACAAACGAAGAAAGACTTGACTTGGCATGTCAAAAGTGATTGATTTTCATGTTTTTTGATCACACTTCAAAACTGCAGACAGCCTGTAACGAGCAGTCCACTGAAGACGAGTTGTGATGAACCCAAGTGCAGCTAATCCAAACATCCAAACAAACGAAGAAAGACTTGACTTGGCATGAACAGACCTGACTTGGCATGAACAGACTTGAACAGACTTGACTTGTCATGAACAGACTTGACTTGACTTGACTTTAATTTACAACAGTGAAAGACGTCTTCCCTCAGGTAGATTGTACGTTTTCTAGCTGGATGTTGTGCTTACGATCAATAATCACGTCTATGCATTCGCCCAAACTGATTTGCAGAAATCAAAACACGAGTCCCACTCGCTGTGAAGCGGGAGTGACTAGGCGGCAGAGGATTCAGCTTGGTCTTAAAGCTTTCCTGGAGCGGCTACATTCACAATTCAAACAATGATTTGTAAAAAGAATAATTAATTTGTTATTTGTATGGAGTTCATTCTGCATATGCCTGCAAACACAAGACAAACTGCGTTCCGTATAGCTTTCATACGGAATGCTTCTCTGATGCCTTAAATACAGGACGATTCTGTATTATATGGAATGGTTGGCAACCCTATTTAAGATGCAAAATAGAATTGTCTCGGGGGCCCCCTAGTGTTCGGGGCCCTGGACTGCAGCCCATGTTGCCCATTAGGATAACGTGGCCCTGTCTATTCGTCACTACAAGTTATGTCGTGACTCGACATTAGGGGTTTACTCGGGAGCCACAATCATCTCTGATTTTAAGAGAAAACGCCAATGAAATTTGTGTATTTTGCATGCTGAGCCACACCCAGTGCGTACGGGTATATAGAGGCAACAGGTGCATCCACTCATTAGATTTTTATTTCGGTGCTGAGTGGGTGAATGAATTTCAACTCTACAAAGCCAGTCATTTCTGAGAGCTGGAAAGAGAAGAGGCTGTTCTGGTTGGCGTTACGGCACATACAGCGGTGTCCCTGTCATCAGCGATTCCCCTGGGCGCTTCAACTAAAAGAGCAGTTTCTCTAAAAGAGCAAATCATGGATGGCTCGCGTCTTTTTAAAGATGCTGCTCCATCCGTGTCCTCTTGGTTGCGGTCGTTACCTGTCTTCTGTCAACGGCCACGATCATTGTCTTCAGTGTCTGGTCATCCAGCATGCTGAATCTGCGTTCGTGGATGGTTCATGCATTCACTGTGAGCGTATGACCACGGGCATGAGAGCGGCACCCTCTGTCACTACCCATCCTGGTTTCTCTGTCACGAGCAGAGGACTGGCGTCTAGTGCTCTGGGAGATCCGAGAATCACAGTAAGAGCCTCTCCACCGGGTCATTCCCCGCGGATCTATTACTCCTCCCGCAGCAGCTGTCTCGTGTGGCTCCCGAGTGATTTCCCTGGCCCAGCTCGTGACGGTCCCAGCATTTAATTTTGGTGCGCCGCCGGAGGATCAGATGTCGATCGCAGCATCGGGGGATAGGCTATCGTCCTCCGAGGATGAAGATTCGGCTGCCCCCCTCAGGTGTTGTCGCCACTGCCGAATCAGACCCGGAAGTGATGGCCGTGCTTTCCCGGGCAGCCGTGAGCAGCGGATTGATGGTGTGCATGCCTCCCAGTGCCAAGCCCTCGCGGCTGGATAATTGGTTTTTCAGTGCGAAGCGCGGCTTGCGACTGCACTCTGCCCTGGTTCCTTTCTTCCTGGAAGTTCATGAGGAGCTGACGAAGTCGTGGACTGCCCCTTTTTCAGCCTTCTTTCTCCTCCATCCTCCCTACCCTCGATGGCAGAGTGGCTAGGGGGTACGTTTACATTTCCCAGGTGGAGAGTGCCGTTGCGGTCCACCTGCCCACAAAACGCCGCCACTTGGAGAAATTGTTCTCATCTCCTGTCCAACACTTCTAAGCTGTTGGCAGCTCTCGCTGCCAAATCTTATAGTGTGGCGGGCCGAGCCACTTCTGCCTTGCATGCCATGGTGATCCTACAGGTCCACCAAGCCAGGGCACTCAAAAAAAAAAAAAAAATGCACGAGGGTAGTACCGACCTGAGGTTGATGCAGAAACTGTGCTTGGCGACTGACCTCGCCCCGATGAAAGTCGATGAAAGTCACGGCGCAGTCCCTCGGTGAGGCGATGTCCACGTTATGTCTCAACCTGGTCGAGATGAGAGACATCGACAAAGTATGCTTTCTTGACGCTCCTGTCTCCCAGGCTGGCCTGTTCTGCGACCTTGTCGAGGACTATGCCCAGCAGTCCTCAGCAGCACAGAAGCAGACCGAGGCCATCCAGCACATCCTGCCCTGACGTGATCTTCCACCTGTCACCATTCCGGCGCGGGCCGTGCCCCAGTCTGCTCGCCCCAGTCTGTTGACCACACTCACTTCCATCAAGTGGGTCGGGGACCTCCAAGCATTTTCGGTGAGCGAAGAGTGCCTTGTGTTTGGGCCAGCCTACTCTTACATTGTCATGAGACCCCGGCCTGGATACGTGCCTGGGTTCTCACCACGCCTTTTCGCAATCAGGTGGTGAACCTGCAAGCACTGCTTTCGGAGGAGGCAGGTCCAGCTTTGGTGTTGCTGTGTCCCGTAAGAGCATTGCACATATACGTGGACCGCACCTGGAGCTTCAGAAGCTCTGAGTAGCTCTTTGTCTGTTACGGAGGTCAGCAGAAAGTGAATGCTTTCTCCAAGCAGAGGTTGGCCCATTGGATAGTGGATGTCAGCGCCTCTCTGGCAGACATTTGTAGAGCAGCAGGCTGGGCGACACGAGCAACTTCGCCAGATTCTACAGTCTCTGCGTCGAGCCGGTTTCTTCCCGTGTGTTGGGTAATAGGTAAGTGGCGGGAAGGACCGGCCGGTGTCACGCTTGCTGCACCATTCCCCCTCACCCAGGGATGCGAGCGCCTTTTTCCTCCTCCAGTAGAGTTCCCCGGATGGCGAACCCTGGAAGGCCTGGGTCAGTCCATATCAGTGTGTCCACATGATAACTCCCTAGGGGTAGGATGTGGCCTTCATAGCGCCCTTCTCCGGAAGGCTCGCTTCCCCATCGTTACTGCCAAGCTGTAAACAACAAACAGGAAAGGCTTGAAGCACCCTTCACGAAGTTCAAAATCCCTTCTCTTAAGAAAAGATTTTCTGTGGTAGGAACAGCAGCATGGCTATCTCCAGCAGTGATGTACTCGCATTTTGGTCCCTGTGGGCGCCAAGGTCAACAAATTTGTGCTGAGGCATTTGGAAGTTTACGACCTTTATGTAGCATTTGTCTGACACGCAGCTGCTTGTCAACATTTGCATTGCCATAGGGTTGTGACGGGTTTCAGGTTGTGGCACTTTCCATGAACCCCTAATGTCGAGTCACAACATAACTCGTAGTGACTGACAGATCACTATCTGTCTCGGTTACGTACGTAACCCTCATTCCCTGATGGAGGGAACGGAGACGTTATGTCACGACCATGCCACGACCTTGAACTATCGCTGGTTGTCAGGGACATGTTCTCGGCTCCTCAGCGTAAAACCTAATGAGTGGATACACCTGTCGCTTCTTTATAGTGGCTCAGCATGCAAAAGTGGGAGTGACTCAGCATGCAAAATCCACTAGCCAAATTTCAGTGGCATTTTCTCTTAAAGGGTTCCTATTATGCTCTTTTACAAAGTCGTGATTTTGTTTTGGGGGTATACTAGAACAGGCTCTCATACTAGGTTTTTCGAAAAACACATTATTTTTCACATATTTTACATTATTACAACACCTCTCTCCCCAGTCTGGCATGAACGGCTCGAATAGTTCCTGTATCAAATGAAGGCCCGCCTTCTGAAATACGAAGTGTGCTGTGATTGGTTAGCTGGGCCAGTGTGTGTTGTGATTGGCACCAATCACAACACCCTGGTCGGGAAATGTCATGCCCCTTACCATAGCTGCCTGCTAGCTTCAGCGTAAATACTGTGTCAAAATCAAATCAATTTGAGCGCGATTTAAAACCGGATGATTGTAACCACTCTAAGTTCGTCTGCCTTGGGAAAGCTAGCGTGTCTCCGACATAGTGATAACACTCGTTGCCTTCTCTAGTGCAGCTCAAACCAGGTCTCATCCCATTCGTCGATATTTGTGATATCACAAA
>NW_015546118.1:1914925-1926118 GCF_001515605.1 Sinocyclocheilus anshuiensis | reverse complement strand
TACTTGCAGTATAAAACTACTAAACTAGTAGTTTACTGAGACTATACTTCAAAGTGTACTAAAAATGCTACTACAAGTATTTCATTAGCAAACTATCAGTATACCTATAAGTTCACTTTTAGTATAGTTGCGGTACAAACGAAACATTTTGATGTAAACTAGTTGTGTACTCAAAGTTTACTACTGTTATACTTAAAGTATACTTAAAAGTATACTTTTATATACTAGAAAGTGGGCCAATTTAGTCCCAAGGAGTATTGAAATAGTACGCTTACAAGTATACTACTAGTACACTGATATTTGTATACTTACTACATAAAGTATACTTAAAAATATTCTTGAACTTTACTTAAGTATACTTACTAAAATAAACTTGAAGTATACTACTTTTTGGTAAGGGTAGCGTGTCTCCGACATAGTGACAACACTCGTTGCCTTTTCTAGTGCAGCTCAACCAGGTCTCATCCCATTCGTCGGTATTTGTGATATCACAAATCCCGGAAAATATGTGTTGTAGTCCAAACGAGTCGTTCGTTGTAGTTTTTGAAAAGTGATTTATTCATAATTTCAAGCATCTAAGCTTAAACTTTTCGATCAAAAGGTTTTAAAAAGCGTGTGAAACAAAATTCAGTCAAATGTATCAGGCTTATGTCTGAAATAATATAATATTGTGGCACTGCTAGTTACCCAGCATGCTTTAAACATCAGGGTCAAATCAGAGGGAGTTTTAGCTGGTTACGTGCAAATACTATAAAAGTGTGGAAAACAGTTTTAGGAAGTATTCATAGTTGGCTGAATATTTATATTTCGCTGTAATATTGCATGTTATTGTGTTACTATTGTTGAGATTTATAGTTCAAACTACGTAGATTCTGCCATATTTTTTGTTGTTATCACTTATGTTATGTTGTTTACTATAGGGTAGTGCAGAGATGATCTACTGTTATAAAAAAGCAAAAAGACAGAAAAAAGTTAGAATTTTAGCACTTCCTGTTTTATCATCCTGAAGTCATTGGGTGTTTGAAACTGATTTTGGGTTAAAATTAATGAGGTCTGTGGTCAACACAAACTCAAGATACTTTGTTGTTTCAAGTACATCATGCCAAACAGGTAAACTCTACTCACTTGTCTGCTTTTACAATCTAATTGTGTTTGTACCCTTGCAAATTATTCTAACGTTCAGAGAAAATGTTTTGAAATCAAGACTAAAAGAGTTGGTGGTGACATTTAAGTCATACGACTGCGGTGTAGTTCAGTTAATTAGATATATTTTCATATATCATTCCTAGGCCTGAGGTGACTTATTCCCTTGTGGTTATGGTTAAGAGCTTCATATATAGATGTATTTTGGCTCTTTGAGAAGATAACCAATGTTTCAGAAGAAATGAGCAGGAAAAAGGGAGGGGTTAGAGGAAAATAAAGGAGAGAAGGGCGAGAGTGAATGATAGATCATGACGCATTCAGTTCTGTGCCATCTGCTACAATAGGGCCTTTCGCACCGCGGGAACCTATTCATAGTACCAGAACTAATTGTGGAACTACACACTTTTTGGCATTTTTGCACCGCCGGAACTGGGTGCGATTTTAGTACCGGACTGCCTTTTTCGAGAACCAAATTAGCTTCTACTCCGATGCAGGGTCTAACCAGCACAACTGGTACTAATCGTGACGTAAGTAGACACTGATTGGCCAAACGCGTATGAAAACGCCCTCACCCGCCATGATTTAAAACGCCGTGTAAACATACTGTAAACATTGTGTCAATTTATTTCGCAAGTATGGAGAACAGCGATAGATGGACGGACGCTGAAGTGCAGGCACTTGTAGCAAATGTAGCACTGCCAGTTGTCGTTGGAGATTCTTAGTCCTCCTTTCTGTTCTTTCAATTGCTTTACGTATACGTCGACTTTCCATGTCCATTATTTGTGAAATCCGTGAGACACAACAAAAACACAGCTCCGATCACAGCGTCCTCAATCCTCCTGTTGTTAATGGTGTTCTTCTTTGTTTCTGTTGTTGAACGCTGCGCACAAATGACGTCGCTGTCGACCAGCTTATATCACTTCCTAGTACACACTGTCGGTGCGAATGCAGCCCTTTAAATGGTACTGGGAAATAGTTCGCGCAAAATCGGCCCAGTACTTTAGTACTGTACATTTAGTTAACATTTAGAACTAAAACGGTGCGAAAGGCCCTATTGATGTTGCTAAAAAAAACATTATTTTGTGTATTTCCACAAAATTGTCCCAGTACTTGAGTACTGTACATTTAGTTCTGGAACTAAAGCGGTGCGAAAGGCCCTATTCAGACAGCCATGCCATGAGGTTAATCTAAGGTCGTAGCAGTCTGGCTCTCTGTCTCTGATAATACACACGCTCACATGCATACGTGCTGTTCCTTTACACATCTTGTGCATTGTGTCTCTGTGCAGAATAATGGAGGTTCGACTATTGTTCTGTGCACATCTAGCCTTATAACGGGCTGTGATTTTCCCCATGGGAAGATCACCATGGCAATGAACGAGTGAAATGTGTGTGCGACTTAGACTTTTAATGTAGGGCTTATATTGTATGTAACATTAACAGTCAGTGCAATCCAGAACTGGTGTAAAGAAACCTAATGTACAATGCACAAGTATGAAAACAATGTATGTTGAGTGCTCTTCATCTGCTGGTTAAAGAAGGACGATTCATTATGTGATTCTGAATTTGACTGTCATAGTATGTCCTCATGAATTTGGTGACTGTTTGTTTTTGAAAATCAAAAAACAAAACAAAACAATAATAATCTAAACACAACATGCAATGCCCTGAAAGAATATAGGTCTACTGCTGTATCTTTTTTTTTGTTTTATTTGTGTTTCATAATTGTAAATGTCACAAAAATATTTTGTATTGTGACGTGTTCTAGACTGTTTTATGTTGTGTAAATGTGAATATATTTATTTTTGTGTTTAAATGAATGATTTAAAAAAATATAATATTTTGAAATAGCAGGTGAATAAAATAGATGATATAATATAATACATAATATGACAATAAATGAAAAACATGCATAATTGGGAATGATAGATAATTGTGTTTCTAACTACTAACTAAAACTTGACGGAGAAAATGAACATGAGACATTAATAAGAACTCATATGGCAGCTTCAGTCTCTCTCTTTGGCACACACATGCACAAACATAAATATACTGGACTATACAGTATACCATAGACAGTGTTTTCTGAGTGCAACATCAACCAAGTGTGACCTTCAAAAATGATGGGCAGAAATTTGTGCACTCAGTTGACCCTGATAAAAATGCTGATATTTTATATAATAACTGTTCAAGCGCAGATAGTGCAGCATTTATGGTGTCCACTATAAACAAATGTCATTTTGAAAGGTTGCCATCCCTCTTCATTGTAGTCTGGTGATGCTGAAATGTGCGGCTTGTGTACCGGATAGTGAATGCTGACCTTTGCCCTCCCCTCAGTTATAAACAGAGGAACTGTTTGCATTGTTCTCAATGTAACTGGGTGGTAAATAAGCTTAAAATTTGTTTCTCTCCTTGCATGTAAAAAAAAAAACTATTATTTTATGGTCCTTTGCTATGTTCAGTGAATTATAAAGACATGAAAAACAGTGGTTGCTTGTATTTTCCTAGAGTCGTCAGCAGGTGGCACTGTGTGTGTTGCGTATGAGACAGTACGCATGCGCTCTCACCCTCGGACATCTGGGTGAGACGTGCAGCGAGATACGCACTCTCCGCCGCCGTTTTTTTGGCGGGTTAGCATCAACTGTGCTGAGACTGGAGAGGATGGATGCAGGTAGTATGGACGATGAAGATGATTCTTCAATAATTGATAGTGAGGGATGGTCTCAGGTACCAGATGCATCAAACAAACCAAGGTAACACTCATACGCTTCCCGGTTACACAAGGGAACAGTTGGTCGAGTTTCAGAATAGTGACCCTGTCCTGCGGGTGTTTAGAGGGTTCTGGGATAAGAAAAAGAAACCAGTCCACTTGGAAGGAAAGTCTCTGTCCAGGTCTGTGAAGTGCCTTCTGAAACAGTGGAGCCTCATAAAAGAACGAAATGGGTTGCTGTATCGAGTAGTAAATGACCTTTCTGGGGAGAGCTGCTGGCAACTGTTGTTGCCTGGGTGTTTAAAGGAACAAGTGCCGCGGAGTGTGCACGACGATCTGGGTCACCAGGGTATCGAATGGACCTTGGGGTTGTTGAAGCAGAGGTGTTTTTGGTCCGGAATGTATGAGGATGTAGAGAAATGGGTAAAGAAGTGTCAACGGTGCATCCTCACCAAGATGCCTCAGCCCAAAGTTCGTGCCCCTGTGAGAGCATTTTTGGCTTCCAGACCCCTGGAAGTGATTGCGGTGGACTTTACAGTCCTAGAGCCTGCTTCTGATGGGCGTGAAAATGTTTTGGTTGTTACCGATGTTTTCACGAAGTTTACACAGGCGTTTCCCACAAAAGATCAAAAGGCCGATACCACAGCAAAGGTCTTGTTGAAGGAGTGGTTTATGAAGTATGGCGTCCCAGAGAGGTTGCAAGGTCGAAACTTTGAAAGTGAGTTGATCGCCGAGCTGTGCAGACTCTACGGGGTGAAAAAGACCCGTACGACCCCTTAGGTCTGCTTGTCATGCGGTGAATGTCAGCACCGATATGGTGTCTCAAGTATTGGCCAGTATTGGCACTGCGTTGTTCGAGAAGGCGTTACAAGGTGCCATGAATGCCAAAATTGGTGATTGAGTGAGTCATCGAGGACGCTGACTTATTGCAGGGGAGAATGTAACCGGGTGGTAAATAACCTTAAAATTTGTTTCTCTCCTTGCATGTAAAAAAAAACTATTATTTTATTGTCCTTTACTATGTTCAGTGAATTATAAAGACATGAAAAACAGTGGTTGCTTGTATTTTCCTGGAGTCGTCAGCAGGTGGCACTGTGTGTGTTGCGTATGAGACAGTACGCATGCGCTCTCACCCTCGGACATTTGGGTGAGACATGCAGCGAGATACGCACTCTCGGGAAATTGTGGAGTTTTTTTGATCATCCATGGGTAAATACAATGTTTTATTATTATATTTTGGATAAATACCAATTGTGGATGTATATTTTGTTGTATTAATTCGGCGAACTGTCATATTTAAAAAGTTATGTCGTGTAGAATGTCCGCGAGGATATGACGTCACACCATGTGGTGTATGCCCTCAATGTGTTCCTGGTGATAAATTTAAATCCCCAGTCACATCAATAATAGCACTAACGCTTTAAACCTACAAAAGGTCATATGCTGAGGATAATGTTTTATCAGTCACTTATCCACTTATGTAGGTTTGAATCCTTTTTTTTTTCTGCCTTTCTCCCTCTCGCCCTTTGGTGCGTGTGCATGTCCAACACCCTGACACAGCACACTCAAAGTGAGAAATTACATTTCTCATCCCTATAAGAACTGCTGCATCTGCGTTTTCACAGCGGTCTGTATTTATTTGCAAAGACACACACACACACACACACACACACGCACACGCACACACAGAGCATTAAATAACATGCTTTTAAGTGAGGCCATAGTTTTATGGTGAACAAGGGAGCCACTCTCCTCAAATTGTTAGAAATAGCCCATTAACGCATGCACAGAGTATTAGGCGTGTGCATGTGTGTGTGTGTGGTGCCGGTACTCAGTGTAAAGGGAATCTCAGTTAAATGAACAACCTCTCTTGCTTCTCTCTTTCCATTTGTTAACCCGTAATGGACAAGGCTTACATCTAATGAGGTGTAATTTGCATGTAATTTCGACTTAACGGTCAACCAGCACAACAGAAAACAACTTGATCTCCCTCTGGGTTGAAAGGTCCTATTACACAAAGCACTCCAGTGAAGAACCTCGCTTATTTTAGCTGGTGAATAGTTGATTGATGGTAAAAAAAAAAAAGAGAGCGAGCACATGCAATGCTCAAAATTAACTGCTCTCTGTGCCTCATTGTTGTCATTGTATTAACTGTTGCAGAAAAGATGGATCATTTGTGGATACAGACACTCTCTTTCTTTTTCTACACAGGGTGCTTGGAAATTGACAATGTGGTAATTAATTTTTTTTTGTTTTGTCATAATACAGTTTTTTCAACTGCTTACACACAAAATCTTTATTTGTCTCACAGTTTCTGAAACCTGACACTCAAACACCTGAACCACACACCAAATCTGCAAAACCATACACTAATTCTCGGCCTTTGACTCAGTTTTCAATTTCATAAAACACTTTTTGCAAATCACAACACACAATTCTCTATGTAACACACAAAAATCTAACAGGAGTTAATATTATGGCAAAGGTGTTTGCAAATGTTTGCGTTTTAGATGTGTTTGTGATATTTTGAATGCAGTGTTTCATTTTGCAAGAGATGTGAGGCATTTTGCATTTTGTGTGTGCAATTCCTGGATTTGTGTGTAAAGTTTTGAAAAAAAAAGGCAAAGTTTTGAAAATGTGTGTAAGCAGTTGAAAAAACTGTAAGCCATAAATGGTCTTCTTGCTGCTATAGTGCTGCTAAAAAACCTGTTAATCTGCCTCATTTCCTGTGCTGCTCCAAAACACACCACAGGGGGGTGCCATGATATTTAAACACTTGGATTAACAAACAAATCTGAAGACATTCACATCTACAGTATTTTTAAATGTCATACTTCCAAAAAGTGTTTGAATATAATATTCAAATGTTACATTATTTGTACATATTTGAATATTTGAGTCTCTCAGAGTGCCAAAATCAAACTACATTATTGCATCCTTTGTCTGCTTGATTTTTGAAAGTGTATGAACTGTGCACATGCCTTCAGAATGTTCTCTGAAAGAAATATTACATCTCAAAATAATCTACACTGTTACTACACTAATCTACACTACACTGTATATAATTTTATACTATAGTTATTATAGTATAGCTTAATTGCTACTATGTTTTAAATGCTTTAGAAATATGATAATTCAACATTAGATTTCACTTAATCGTTTATTTGTACTTTTTATTATTTATATTACACTGGTCCTTTTAGGACAATTCATGTTGAATTTAGGTGCATGAAGCTAGTTGAAAGTGGTCTAGGGAAGTCAGCAGAGAATCGATTGTGAGGACACAGAGCCTCTTCATGGGTGGTATCGATCTGCTCAACTTCTTAACAAAAACAAGTCCAGCTTTTGGTCCAGACACCGGTTCTTGCATTTTCTGCCCCAGAATTATATTCTATATTTTGAGTGGTCAATGCTTAGCTATTATTAATACAAGACTGCAAAGCCTTGGAGAAGCAAAGACTGAAAGGGAGACACACAGTGAGGCACAGCTGACAGCCTCATCCAGATCAATGCTCCAAATCTATCATTGGAGAGAGGTCATTAGGTCCTAATATAAAAGATGCCCGTTTGAATTTTACAGGACTATGTGAGATATTTAAGCAAAAAAAGAGAAAGAAAAAAAGGTCCGTGCTTTTTTACAGTTGGGTAACAAAATTCAAAAATTTGAAACAACCTGTGTTTTTGTGCACACATTTTTCTTTTTTAATATTAAAAAAAGACTAAGAAACATTAGCAGTTACACATATTACTTCATGTTAGGAGAAAAGAAAACAGAATGTGAGACATGAAAAGGAACTGATAGTCAACATTTGAAATGGATCAAAAAAAGTTAATCAAAGTTGTCCTAAGACAAGAACACATTTTGGTTTTAGGCTTTAGGACAAAGGTTTTGATCCATTTTAAATGTTGACTAGTGTACTTATTATGATTAGATGTTTTTAAAACCAACAAAAATGCATTAGAAAAATCAATATTAGTCTTTTGAGGGTTGTCCTTGACCTTTCTCACTTCACACTGCTTTACTGGGCTCAATGCTTTTGGGAGAAGATGTTTAATAATTAATACCATTGCAAATACAATTCAGTGTGTGCTTCTCTTTGGTAGTACAGCTTTCTGAATAATGCTTTCCTGTTTTATATATACTGCTTATACATTCAGCTGTGTGTGTGTGCGTGCGTGCGTGCGCCGCATGTTTACAATTGACTTTATCATTGATGAGAGTCTGCAGGTCAATAGAGCTTATTAAGAAAGCCAGACCCATTTGTGTTGCAGAAAGGGAGAAGGCTTGTGTGGACAGTAATGAACAACAATAATAAACTATTACATAAACACTGAGTCATTTGTTTCAGGAACATTTATGAAGATAATACTGAATGCCACATTTACACATGCACTTTCATCAGGAACAGCATTTACATGAACAACATGTCCTATAAAAATGAGAACAGGAGCAAGATGATTTTTTTTCCCTCAGTAAACAAGGTAAAGATTTGTATTATCTAAATGTGCCATCTGCACAAACATGTTTCTGTGTCATGAGACCGCCTCATTGATGTAATTTAATTTTTAATTTAAAAGTGCATCAGATTACTTGTTGACTTTATTGTATCTTGTTTTGTAACAATTAAAAAGTTTAAGTTGAAAAGTTTAATTGTAAAAATGCATTAGAAAAATCAATATTAGTCTTTTGAGGGTTGTCCTTGACCTTTCTCACTTCACACTGCTTTACTGGGCTCAATGCTTTTGGGAGAAGATGTTTAATAATTAATACCATTGCAAATACAATTCAGTGTGTGCTTCTCTTTGGTAGTACAGCTTTCTGAATAATGCTTTCCTGTTTTATATATACTGCTTATACATTCAGCTGTGTGTGTGTGCGTGCGTGCGTGCGCCGCATGTTTACAATTGACTTTATCATTGATGAGAGTCTGCAGGTCAATAGAGCTTATTAAGAAAGCCAGACCCATTTGTGTTGCAGAAAGGGAGAAGGCTTGTGTGGACAGTAATGAACAACAATAATAAACTATTACATAAACACTGAGTCATTTGTTTCAGGAACATTTATGAAGATAATACTGAATGCCACATTTACACATGCACTTTCATCAGGAACAGCATTTACATGAACAACATGTCCTATAAAAATGAGAACAGGAGCAAGATGATTTTTTTTCCCTCAGTAAACAAGGTAAAGATTTGTATTATCTAAATGTGCCATCTGCACAAACATGTTTCTGTGTCATGAGACCGCCTCATTGATGTAATTTAATTTTTAATTTAAAAGTGCATCAGATTACTTACTTGTTGACTTTATTGTATCTTTTTTTGTAACAATTAAAAAGTTTAAGTTGAAAAGTTTAATTGTAAGGTTTACATTTCATCTTGGTGTCAGTACATTTAAAGCGAAGTCATGGCCTAATGGTTAGAGAGTCGGACTCGTAACCCAAAGGTTGTGGGTTTGAGTCTCGTACCGGCAGGAATTGTAGGTGGGGGGAGTGAATGTACAGCGCTCTCTCCACCTTCAATACCATGACTGAGGTGCCCTTGAGCAAGGCACTGAACCCCCAACTGCTCCCCAGGTGCCACAGCAAAAAAAAAATGGCTGCCCACTGCTCTGGGTGTGTCTTCACAGTGTGTGTGTGTGTGTGTGTGTGCACTTTGGATGGGATAAATGCAGAGCACTAATTCTGAGTATGGGTTACCATACTTGGCCACATGTCACGTCACTTTTTTTTTTTTTTTTTTTTATGTTCACTTGGAGATTATAGGCATGTTTGAGATCAGGAATCAGAATTCTGTGTTTAATGTCCATTAAAACCAGAATTCTGTTTAATGAACAAGAAGCTGTCCCTGTGCATGACAGGAAAACATGTCATCTGTAAGTGTTTGTGGTTTGTAAATCAGCTCATCTTCTTCTGCATCCGTTCTCAGTGTTTCTGTGCAGCGTTTCAGTAAACAAAGTATTACCTTTAAAAGTAATACCTTTAAAATATAGCTCAAAATTTGCCATCATGTGTATGCTGCTCACATATTCTTATGCTTATTCTAAAATGTCTTACATTTGCTTCCAATTTGGTCAATGCTAAAAACAGAAAAGAAACATTTTACTGATGTTGCAAAGTTAACAAGTCTGCTTAAGTTAAGTCTTTATGGTTAAATAGCTTACAAGGCAGCAAATGTACGGCTAGCAAAAGGAAATGAACTAAGGCAACCACAAATGTTCCATGGTAAACCACCTTCAACTTGATTGGTGTGATACTAGAGCAGTTGTCTGAGTTGTAAAATATATACATATAATCAGTCCCTGAATTCCCAGGGAATTGAACCCATGATCTTAACATAGATAGTGCCATGTTCTACTGTTTGAGCTGCAGGAATGCTAGATTTCTAACTTTTTTCTTTTGCTTTTCTTGCTTTTTTTCACCTTTTTGCAGTAATATGGTTGTTGATAGAATGAAAAGTCTGCTGTGAGTCTACTGTGGACCAAGTAACAAGTAACTAGTAACAAGTAACTAAGTAACAAGACTAAGGACAAGTCTTTGTGCCAAAAATCTAAACAGTAACAGAGCAAAGAATGTTATATTGTAACTAGGACTTTGAACCAATGAAACAATTATTTAAATGGATTTAATTTATAAGTAATTTCCTGTACATATTTTAAATATGTATCCTAGTGCTGTTAGAAGAGTTCTGATTATTCTTAAAGGGGTCATATGATGTTGCTAAAAAGAACATTATTTTGTGTTTTTGGTGTAATGAAATGTGTGTATGCGGTTTAAGGTTAAAAAACACATTATTTTCCACATACTGTACATTATTATTTCTCCTCTATGCCCTGCCTTTCTGAAACGCGTCGATTTTTACAAAGCTCATCGGTCTGAAAAGCGAGGTGTGCTCTGATTGGCCAGCTATCCAGAGCATTGTGATTGGCCGAATACCTCAAGCGTGTGACGGAAATGTTACGCCCCTTACCATATTGTAATGCCCTGTCCGGCCGGAGCGACGAGACATAAACATTAAAACCCATTATAAACGAGGCATTTGTTGCATCCAGTGGGGACATAATTACGGATTATAATGACTTATACGGTCTTTTTACGCGTTGCGTTGCATCGCGCCGCATAAACATAAAACCATGTCTGCATTTGTGATCGGAGAAATGACAAACAACAAGTGCTACTCTACACTGCTCAAAACTTGCGTTTGAATCGTCAGTGGCAAATTCTTTAAATATAAAAAACGTACTTACAGTCTGTGAGAACGCGAGTTTTGAGCAGTGTAGAGTAGCGCTTGCTGTTTGTCATTTCTCCGATCACAAATGCAGACATGGTTTTATGTTTA
>NW_015546118.1:1911536-1914817 GCF_001515605.1 Sinocyclocheilus anshuiensis | reverse complement strand
CAAAGTAGTTTCGCTTTCACAACGAAACACAGCGCCTTCACGACATGGTGGCGGCGGCAACAACAATACTACAGCATAAAAATTTACAGCATAAAAGTTACACCTTCTTTCTTTGCGTGAACATTTGGGCGGTGTTATGCAAATCTTCCCAGATCGTGACGTAGACATGTGGGGGCGTGTTAGAACGAGCCGTTTTAGGTAGGCGTTTTTAGGTAGACTCTTAACTTTTATAAAGAATATCTCTTTGGATTTGAGACTTTAGTCTTTGCAACTTTACAGATCTTCTTTATGCACCAAGAGGTTGTAACACTCCAAAGAGAAAGGAAAAATTGAAATCGCATCATATGACCCCTTTAATAGTTTTACAAAAACAAACCAGACATCATCATCATCATCATCATTATTATTATTATTATTATTATTATTATTATTATTGGCCTGTTTAAAATGCATATGCAGATATTTTAATAATGCATTCTATTTAGCCAGGAGAAACAAATATTATCTGTCATCAGTTGCCAGTTATTCTGTGTTGAACATTATCTTTCACCAAAGTGCTTTGTGTTTTAAGACGAAGGTGGCCATTAACAGAAAGTTTCTACTAAAAGCAAGCCCCTCCTTAACTGTTCTTTCAGATCAGAGTCAACACACAAAGATACAAAAAGAGTTACCAGACATCAACTAATCTCATTTCAGGTAAGATATTTTATAAATTGACATCAATGTTCTTTTTTATATTGTGTGCTTACTGTATATACAATTTTTTTTTTTGTACAAAATATCTTTTTAGTGTAAGTTGTTGCTCATTTATTGTGTGGTGCTAAAAACTCATTTTAAATGTTTTTTGATTTGTTAGAACATTAGGCTGGACAAAGGTATCTTTGTCAAAAAGCTATTTAGCAACACTAAAAAATTTGTGCATTTGGAACAGTAAAAGTCTAAAAAAAAATGGTAAAAAAATATTATTTGGTTAAGGGTAAATTCCCTTATGCTATACAATGAACTGTAATAAATCGAATAGGACATTTAATGTAATTTTATAGTAAAATATTGTTCAATTTATGAACAAGTGAAAATGACCAAGTAATTCTATAATTTACAGTGAAAGACCATAAATTGACATTCCCAGAACTGCCTGTGACACTTCACATTTGCTGTTTTTACATTGAAATTACTATATTTCCTCTTAGTTCTTCTTACATTTTATGTTCCATCTCATGTTGTTAAATTAATGTTTATCACATTTTTTATTTGTGTCATCTGTGCTACCATGATGGTGTCGTGCACCTACTATTTGTTAATATTTACCTCAGCTTGTGGAAAATCTACTTTTGATGAGCTTTGATTCCTCATGTGGCTTTCTCATTACCATCTCTGTTTTTGTTGGTTGCCAGTTTATTACAAAGATATGAAATAGAATTTAGTACTTCAGTAGGTTGTTATTTGTCTATGTATGCATGTTTTTATTTATTTTTGCAGTGTCTGATTAACAGAGATATTTTTGTCCTCTTTAACTAGTCATAATTTCTCCTGTATGCAAAGACCTTTGTTCACATTTCTTATTGAACTTGCACAATATAAACATGCTTATTACAGAAATCCAAAACCTTTCTAAGAATGGAAAGCAGTAAGGTCGTCTCAACTGACAAACCTACAGTTGTCATCGAAGTAAATCCACAGGTGATACAAGACACTGTTATTTTTGTTGATGGTCATGAGGCCGGAGGAAAAAATCACAATACGGCTCTTAAAGGATTTTTCAAAGCACAACCAAAGGCACTGGGGGTAAAGCATTTAATTATGAATTATAAAATATGGTTTTGGGAATGTTCTGAGTATTTAATCTCTTCTAGATCACTGTATCCAAACACACATTTTATGCCATCATGAATAAATTACCTGACCTATGTGTGCCCTCTAGACTGTCCAGATAATGATTGGAGCGATGTGTGGTATGTACATAACCCCGACTGATTCGGCACATTATAACACATTGTTTTTAATGTATTGTCCCACTAGTATTAGTTATAACTGTGCACTTTAAATCACCTCAAGCTGTCATAAATGCAAAAGTTATGATATCATCTATTAGCAAAGATTGGTTGTCTCATTGTAGCTTGTAAAGCTACTGCTGGTAAAAGGACCAAAAAACTGGACCAGTGATCAAGATTGCAACTACATTTGCATCAACTAAACGAAAGGCTTTGGATAGTTGTAAGAGTGTTTGCTTTAACGTCTGTAACCCAGTGTTTTGCCCAATGTATGTCTAACTTTGATATGTTTTCCTATTTGTCTGCTCCAAATTAGCTGTTTTAAATGTAAATCTCCAACATATCACTATGTAGATTAGAGTCTTTAAATGCAATTAGAGTCTTTCAAATTTACTTCAGAATTATTATTATTATTATAACAACCACTTTGTTGGTCCAGTAGAAGTAAATGGGAAAAGATGTTATACAACCCACCCCCCAATACTTTTTTTTTTAAAAGTAGGTCTCCCCTACTTAAAAGTAATTGTAAGTTTCAAGCCTTTTCACTGATCTGTTCTTTGAGTATTAAAAAATACTCCTAGTGGTCTGAAACTAGTACATTCTGTTCCTGCAGGTGAAAGCATCTCTTGGAATAAATGTGTTCAGTGCCATAACCGCAGGGATGGCCATTCTTCTGATGGGCATACAGTTAGCATTAATATCAATGGATCATCCAAGTTTATATGTTGAGGTATTATATTCACAATGTGCAATATTTTGTATTCATGTTTAATTGTGCATTAAATTGTTTTTAGTGTTTTAATAGCGGTTATTTACTTAAAGGCACAGTTGAAAATTCTGTCATTGTTTACTCGCTCGTATATGACTCCAAACCTGGATGCGTAGAACACAAATCGAGAAATTCTGAAGACTGTACTGGTCACTCTGTAACATACAATTACACTGACTGGGGGCAAGACATTTGAAGTTATCACAAAAGCAGTCCATATGATCTGTGCCCAATATTCCAGGCCATAAGATAGCTTTGTGTGAGAAACAGGCTGAGAATTAAGTCATTATTCACTGAAAATTATTAATATTAATATTTTTGAAACTAATTGTTTTAGTAATTACATGTATTTTTCAGTTCACAAAACCATTCAGCTTTGTCCATGAATCTGACTTATCCTGTTTCTCAATTTCAAGATCTGATCTCATTGCAGGAAAAGGCTCAATAGCAGATTTTTAAGTAAATAAAAACATGCATATCAGTATGTTCCTCACACAAATCTATTGTATGGTAAGGCATTT
>NW_015546118.1:1906917-1910689 GCF_001515605.1 Sinocyclocheilus anshuiensis | reverse complement strand
TATATATATATATATATATATATATATATATATATATATTCTTATTGTTGAGATACTCTCAACTCTCATAATTAGCTCAAAATGATTCCTGCTTCAATATACTTTTTGTTCAATTTTTGTAGTATTTTACTATGAGGGTAACTGGAATATTGCTGGTGTTCACCATTACTCAGTTCATTATCTCCATCTATATCTCAGCATTTTCCTGCAAAGCCGCCTGCAACAAAAACTCCACAGTGGTCAATGTGCACTAAACTAGGTAAATGATTTAGTGGTGATGATGCTATTATTGCTATTACGAGCTTGGCAATCAGTTTTATCACAACAATCAATAGTTATTTGTGTCAGTGTTTTTAGAGAATGATGCAGCTCCACTGAACAAGCAGAATGATAATACTAGCAGAATGTAAAGGAAATATAAAATGACCAGAATGTTTCATGGTAAACTGCCTTTAACCTTAGTGCACCTCATACTGTATGAAATAGATGAACTACTGTATAAGTCAATCACAACATGCTTTATTGTTTTCTCTTTATAATTTATCAAAGACAGAAGCCTATAAAATAAACTGTATGGTGTATGGTTTTTATAAAAATTAAAACTGATAGAGCCTGAGTTTCTTGTGTACTAATATATCTTCTCTGTTACTTCCAAGGAACACTGAGTCACAGTAAGGAGATCATACAGTCCAAAAGCTGGGAATTAATATCTCAAATTATTGCTCCTGATTTTTTTTTTGTATCAGTTATAGTGTTACAGGCAAGAATACTTATGAATATTTTGTTATATTGAAAATGTTAACTTTTGCATCAGGCAAGGCCCATCGTTTTGTCATGTAGCCTATTTTCATAGAGAGAGAAGTAACACTTTACATTAAGTGATGCAGCAAAAATTGGCTATTGTAATGTGCATTTACTTTTAAATTGTAAAAATTAAGTTTTGATTGGGTAAGTCAGACATTTGGGTGGGCTTAGCTAGAGCCTAGATGCCTATCTGGTCTCGGGCTCCGGTGTCCCTTTAATTAATGTGACAGTAATTGCTCAGGTGATATTTCAGTTTGTTGAGTTTTGATCATTTAATTTAAAGTCGGTCCCTTCTGGACTTGATTAAGAAAAAATGTAAGGCCTTACTCCATCATTTACTGATAAATGAGTGCCCAACTACAGGATTATTGGGTATGTTTATGTAATATTATTTTTGTTCTCAAATGCCCATAATTTATGCTACCTTGTAGTTTTTATCTACAGTGGGTACGGAAAGTATTCAGACCCCCTTAAATTTTTCACTCTTTGTTATATTGCAGCCATTTGCTAAAATCATTTAAGTAAATTTTTTTTCCTCATTAATGTACACACAGCACCCCATATTGACAGAAAAACACAGAATCGTTGACATTTTTGCAGATTTTTAAAAAAGAAAAACTGAAATATCACATGGTCCTAAGTATTCAGACCCTTTGCTCAGTATTTAGTAGAAGCACCCTTTTGATCTAATGCAGCCATGAGTCTTTTTGGGAAAGATGCAACAAGTTTTTCACACCTGGATTTGGGGATCCTCTGCCATTCCTCCTTGCAGATCCTCTCCAGTTCTGTCAGGTTGGATGGTAAACGTTGGTGGACAGCCATTTTTAGGTCTCTCCAGAGATGCTCAATTGGGTTTAAGTCAGGGCTCTGGCTGGGCCATTCAAGAACAGTCACAGAGATGGCTGCAATATAACAAAGAGTGAAAAATTGAAGGGGGTCTGAATACTTTCCGTACCCACTGTATATGTAAAGCCCTTTGAATTTTATAAGGAAGGGCATCAACATAATCCTTAAAAGTATGATGCAAGATCATATCACACATGCTCCACCTTAGCGGTTCTTCACAGTCCACACACACAAAGATACACCAGAAGAACGATCAGACATCCACATCAACACAACTCATTTCATTTCAGGTGAAATATATTTAATTTATCATTTGCTCAGGTAACACTTAATATTATTTTAATTATAAAGTGTATCTTTATATACACACTTTGATATACATCAATTACAAATGACCATAATCTTTTGACTTTTTGTGATATTTCATACCAGCTATTGTTTTAGTGTAATTTGCTGCTCATTTAAGTTTTTTTTTTTTTTTTTGGATCCTTGTCAAAACTTCTCTATACTTTTATCTTAAGTGTTTAATCAAGGTATTATATGAGTATACATTACAGTGATAACATTTTTAGCTGTGCATTTGTTCTACCTTTACTTTTTATGACAGTGCAATCTAACAAAGCCTTTGTAATTTTCTTGTTTTAGAAACACTGGCAGTATCACAGTTTTATCAATCAAGACAATGCTGTAAATATAAATGCAGATATACTGTTCATGAAAAGCAGACAATTTGTGAATTTTAATGCTTAAGGCTTAAAGGAATAATTTACCCAAAAATGAAAATTCTTTCATATACTCACCTTCATGTTGTTCCAAAGGTGTATACATTTCTTCCTTCTGTGGAATACAAAAGAAGATTTTTGAAGAATGTTGGTAACAAAACAGTAGCTGGTAGCCATTGATTTGCATAATTTTTATTTTTATTTTCAGTAGCTACTGTCAAAGGTTTGGTTAACATCATTCTTCAAATAATTCTTCTTTTGTGGTTAACAGATGAAAGAAACCTATACAGATTTGGAACAACTTGAGAGTGAGTAAGCAATGACAGGATTATTATTTTTGGTGAACTTTCCTTTTAATTGCAGGTGAAAACTTTGCCAAGAATGGAAAGCAGCAAGTTCATGTCAACTGACAAAGCTACAGTTATCATCCAAGTAAATCCACAGGTGAAACAAGATAATGCTATTTGTGATGACGAACAGCAGGCCAGAGGAGCATATCACAGTACTGCTCTTAAAGGATTTTTCAAAGCACAACCAAAGGCACTAGGGGTAATGATGAATTATAATTATAAATGATTTTGGGAATATTTTAGTGCCATATTATCTTGTGTGATAAAATTAACGGAAAATAAAACTGTGTTGTCATATGTCCTGAAGTGAATATACAGTGGTGTGAAAAAGTGTTGGCCCCCTTCCTGATTTCTTATTTTTTTGCATGTTTGTCACACTTTAATGTTTCAGATCATCAAACAAATTTAAATATTACACAAAGATAATGCAAGTAAATATATCTTTGTGTAATATTAAAATTTGTTTGATGATCTGAATCTTTTAAGTGTGACAAATATGCAAAAAATAAAAAAAAACAGGAAGGGGGCCAACACTTTTTCACACCACTGTATGTGTGCCATTCTGATTGCTTTAAGGCTGTAGTGCATAAAACATTACTGTAGCTTTCCTTTGTGTGTGTGTGTGTGTTTGTGTGTGTGTGTGTGTGTGTGTGTGTGTGTGTGTGTGTGTGTGTGTGTGTTCAAACAGGTTGTGTGAGTGTGACAACAGGGGCAGTGTAGGAGTATGTTCAGCCGAAGACGGACGTTGCCATTGCAAGACTAATGTGGAGGGTCAGTCCTGCAACAGGTGAACTACTGCTTCTCACCCTTGCATACCATCGTTAATTACTTATATATTTACTTTGTTACTTAAAGAGATAGTTCATCCAAAAATGAAAATTCTGTCATCATTTACTTACCCTCAAGTTGGTCCAAACCTGTATGAGTTTCTTTCTTCTGCTGAACACAGCAGATATTGTGAAGACACTGCCCAGTCAACACGTGAGATCATGCGATGATCACAGTGACATCACACGATCCTCATACTGTGATCCTCACGGTGTGAGTAAT